>NW_015164188.1:1547691-1549178 GCF_001447785.1 Gekko japonicus
GCCATCATGCAGAATCACCCAGCACATAGATTGGTGGTGCTTGCTGGCCACCGCAGGGTTTTGGCCAGGAGGGGTGCTGCCACCTGGCTAGGTGAGCAGCATAGTCCACGGCCATCACAGTGTCCCCGTCTTCCCCCAGCAGCATGCCTCAGGTGGGCCCCAACTCACCTAAACACCTGGTGTGCAACATGATGTGCATCTGGGGGCCTGCTGCTTGCCTCCATGGCTGACAGGTTTGGGAGGGGGACACGCCATGTCCAGAGCAGCTCGATGTCACCGTGGTAGATCCTGGTGGAGGTACAGGAGTAGGGACTGGGAACCTTGCTTACCTGTTTGAATGCAGCTGCCCTTTGTGGTCCCAGCAGAGGGCCTGATTTGCTGGGGTGTGCCAAAATCTGGGAGAGGTCAGCCACAAAGTGTGGACTTTGCTCTCCCTGTGGTGTATTCCCCCCAGGTGCTCACCCAGAGGTGCTAGGTGCACTGTCTGTATTGTGCCTGCCACCAGGGTGCATGTGTGCTCTCTCTAAGTCCACATGGCAGAGAGCTGTCAGACAGCATTCTGGGCTGTTTGCCCTACCTCTGGAATTCTGGGACAACCTCTGAGAACCATTTGTAGGGTAGGGGGCATGATTGGGTCTTGAGGAGGGGTGTGGCTGGAGCGGTGGAGTGTACTGATTGTGTGTGCACCTAGTCAGTATCCTGAGCTGTTTGGGGTCCTGTGGGCATGGTCGCAGCTGGGGCGAGGAGTGAATTTGAAGTTACCTTGGCTGTCAATGGGCTACACTGCCATTTTTTGCCTGTGCAACTTTGAGCCTGCTCAAGGGGGGGGGGTCCCATCCTGAAAACACTTTGGAAGCTGCCTAACTGCTGCCACAGTCCTGGAATGCCCACATCTATGCCAGCGGCAGGGTTTGTGCCATTGTCCCGTCAACATGAAGCTGAGGCGCTCCTGTGTCGGTGGAACTCAGTGGTGCAGCGGTGCTAGTGCCCTGCTCCAGTGTAAACTGCCCTCATGCCAGTGTAAGTCCAAGTTGCACCGGCATAGGGGCCAGTCAGGTCCCTGTTCTGATTTGCATCCCCAGGATTGCTCTGAAAGTGGATTACATAGTATAAATCGATGTGATCTGTAATTCTAGGATTACAGAAATCTGAACAAGAATAGAATATTAGACGGGGTACAGATTCAGACACAATGAGCAAAATGGTGTTACATGAGTAGAAAATAATGCAGTGAGAGCAGGATAATACATACAACAAACAGATAAGATATCCTATACATGGTAGTGTAGTCCACAGTCCCTTTCACTTTATAAAGCACCTTCCTGTTATAGTATATCCCTATTACCATTGTAGGAATGCCCTCCTGAACAGTTCCGTTCTATACTTACAAACATACATATACATAGACCTTTATTGGCATAACCCATTCTATACAATTTGTGGTATGACAGAAGTGTGGGAGTGTTCCTGTAATGTATTCAGATGCT
>NW_015164189.1:0-29162 GCF_001447785.1 Gekko japonicus
CTTCTTGCTCCAGGGAAGGGAAGGTGAAGAGAAGTACCTCAAGAAAGCAGATATGAAAGCCTGAAGCTGCCTTATAGTGAATCAGACCGTGGGTCCACAAAGGTTGGTTGGTACTGTCTACTCAAACTGGCAGCCACTCTCCAGGGCCATATGTACAAGTCTGTCACATCACCTCCCACATGATCCTTTTAGCTGGAAATGTCAGGGACTGAACCTGGGACCTTCTGCATGCCAAGCTGATGCTCTGCTCCTTAGACACATCTCCTCTCCTGAGGTGTAAGAGCTGCACAGCTACATATCTGGAGCCCCTGGTTCAAAGGATACCACTGCCATAAAACACTATGGGTTGGTTTAGGCAAGCCATTAGGGATGTGCACTCCAGTACTGCCAATCCGTCAAGATGCCCGATATTTAGGGTATCAGATTAGGTCAGCAATATCCATCGCCACGGCTGTCTCCCCAACATCTATATACTATTACCCAAGTGTGCCCCCTATCTGTGGATCCCTAAATCTGCGGATTAAGGCCACAGTGGCACTAAACAGATTTTCCGGCAAACTTGGGTTACCCCACCCCCCAGTTAGCAGAAAAATCTAAAATATTCAGAATAAATACATGGGTGTGTGTGTTACATTTCCCCAAAAGTAAAATAGCGTTCTCTGTGCAAACACAGAGAACGCTGTTTACTACCAACCTCCTGCGGTGGTGGCAAAGCATCCCAGGAGAAGCATCAGGCCCAGTGGAGGTGGCAAAGCAGGCCAGGAGCTGTGCCAGACACAGAGATGGCTGCAGAAGAGGCCAGGGGCTGCTCTGGCAAGAAAGTGGGGGGTGGGATGGGATCCCGCTCGCAAGTCTGACATGCCCCCTGTGTTGGAGTCTCAGCAGTAAAGGTAGGGGGGAGCCACAGCAGGTGAAGCCAGGAGCCACGCCAGGCGTGCTGGCCAGGGGTCTTGTAGAAAAAGAGCTGCCGGAGCTCATTAGCATAACTCATTAGCATAACTTATTTGCATATGCCACGCCCCCTGACATCACCAGAAGTGACAGAAGGCCACACCCCCTGACATCACCGGAAGTGTGTCAGAAGGCCCGGCTACTTACCCTCCTGCTTCATCCTCATTCCCAAACGGAATGAGGATCGAAGCAGAGGGCGGGGTAAAGAAGGGGGCGGGGCTCACCACGTGTCCGCCCCGCCCCCTAGAGGTTCTCTTCCGGAGCTCCGTACCTGAGAGCTCCCCCCCAACTAGAGCCCTCGTGCTGGCATTGACTATGAGCGTGGGAAGGGCTCCAAGAGTTGCAGCTGGCCCAGTGGCAGAGGTCTAGAATTGCTCTGGGCTCTCCAGCAACAATGTGGAGGGGTGGAGAGTGGGAGTGCAGAGGCCCGGCAGCAGAAGCCTAGAGCTGTGCTGCGCTTGTGGGTGTCAGTGTCGGGGGGGCTGGGGGGAGTGCAGTGGCCCCTGTGGCAGTGACTGCAAGAGTAGGAGTTTAGGAGCCACAATACTCTCACAGGGGACCCCTTCCCTCTCTTAGCTGGCAGTGACTGGGGGGGGGGATAAAGTTAAGAGGAGGAAGGGATCCCCCCCGTGAGTATCGCAGGTCCCCACTTGTCATTCCTGATTCCAGTATTATCACTCCTGATAACACTGGAATCTGGATGTATGTTGGGGAGACAGAAGCAGCAGCTAGGGAGCAGACAGCACTCCCCAGCTGAGACTCAGGCCTCAGCCATTCAAAATTTAAAGGACCATTATTTTATATGGGGATAGGCTGGGGAGGGAGGCCACCTTGACTCCCATAGAAATAATGGCCCTTTAAAATTTAAAGGGCTGAGGCCCAGCTCTCTTTTGTAAAGCACTGAAATAGTAGGCCCATTATTTCATCTGAGCAGTAGGCCAGGCGTCTGCAGAGACCTGGTCTAGTGGTAAGAGAAAAGGGCCTGAAACCAGACTTACCTCTCACTCATTGCCAGTCTTTAGCCCTGAAACCATGCTATGCCCTGCCAGCGGCTCTGGGACATTCCAGGACTTCCTGCCTCATATGCGCCTTGCAGCTGACATCAGAGATGGCTGAGTCTTCCCCAAAGGTGGGGAAACGGCTGGCAGGCTGCTTGGCCTACCGGCTGGCTCCTTCACTCCACTAAGGCTTGGCTTGGGATTTCTGCAGGGCTGTGAAGCCTCACGAGAGTTAAGGAGCTCAGCAGCCATTCCAGCACCCCATCTGCCATTTTTCTTGTTGGGGTGGGCTCAGCCTAAGGATGCCAGTCCCCCCCAGTAGGGGCAGGGTTCCCCCGCTTTCAGTCCCCATATCTCCGCTGCTGGTCAGCTGGCCGGGGGGGATTACCCCCCCAACAGGAAAGAACACCAAAAATGAACACAATGTGCTTACGTGACCCAGAAGTGATGCAGGCACGTCGGGGGGTGGGGTAGTGACACTCTGGTTTGGGGATGACACTCTATGGTAGAAGGTACTTCCACCATAGAGTTCTTGCCCAAAAATCAGAGCATCACACCCCCCCCGATGTGCCTATGTCACTTCCAGGTCATATAGGCACATTGCATTTATTTTCAGTGTTTCTCCCCACTCCTGGTAAGTTCACCCCCCCATCCCCCGCTGGCTGGTCTGAGGAACCTGGCAACCTTAGGTCTGCCCCTAGGGTTCCCAACCTCCAGGTAGGATCTGGAGATCCCCCAGAATTAAAACAGACAACAGAGACATGTCCCCCTGGAGAAAAAGGCTGCTTTGGAGGGTAGACTCTGTGGCATTAAATCTGGCTGAGGCCCTTTCCCTCCCCAAACTCTGCCCTCCTGACTCCACCCCAAAATCTCCAGCTGGCAACCTGGGGGGGGGGAGTTGTACTAATTGTAACTCGATTGAGCACAACATCATGTGGAAGCTCTTTTTGACTCCAGGGACTTCCCACTGCCCATGTGTGGGAAAATCCCCCTGTGAAAGCAGACACAGACACGAAGTATGATTCGTTTTGTCATAAGGACTAGCCTCCTGTCCTCCTTTACCATTACCTCTTGTTCAGGACCATGAATTTAACCCTCTGCGGCTAGCCCCATCAGTCGTCACCAGTTTGTTTCTGGCCAGGACGCCTTCTCCGTGTCCCCATTCTTACACCCCTTCACACCCTCCCTGACCCCCTGCTTTCCTGTGGCAACTCTGGGTTGTCACAATTGAAATGGTGACAAAAAGCTTTTATGAATGAGGACTCTTTACAAGTCAGCACCTGTTTTCACCCTCCCCCCAGTTTTAAAAAAAAAAGCAACCACCAAAGCATTTTTCTAGTCTGAATGTGAGAGCAGCTGAACTGCCATGCGGCTGCGTTGGCCGCCTTGTCAACGGCCTAAAAACGCATCGCCAGGGAATGCGGGTGTTTTGCTGTGTCTGTGCCCGGTGAAGTTCAGCCCTAATTCCAGAGCAGGGCTTGGCCTGAAGCCTGGGACATTCCAAAAAGCATTCCAGCAACATCTCAAGCAAGGGTGTCCCCTGACCCTAGCACAGGATTATCAAAGGCCAAAGATTTTATCAGTTATCACTTCAGACGAACATTGTGGAAGAACAGTATGAACAGAGGTAGGAGGGGATTATTAGGTTCCTGCATCTCCTTCACAGAGATCTTCTACTACATACCCACTTTGGAGGGTCTCACCCTTTTCCTCCTTTATGTACCCATTTAGATTTAAAGGTAGTTTCAGAGGGTAGCTGAGCTGGTCTTCAGTAGAACAGTTAAGATTTGAGTCCAGTAGCACCATAGAGATCAAGATTTTGGGCAGTATAAGTTTTCCAGAGTCAAAGCTCTCTGTGACCTGACGAAGGGAGCTCTGACTTTTGAAAGCTTATAGCCTCCCAATAAAGAAAATCTTTAGGTTTCTAGTGTGTCCCTTCTGAAAGGCTCAGGACACATATTTAGATATTTGCACCCCAACATTTCTCCCCAATGGGAATCCAGTGACTTATTCAGCATCACTCAACCCTCTGCCCTTTTATTCTCACGACGACTGTGTGGGCTAGGCTAGGCTAAGAAAGACTGACAGGCCCAAGGTCACTCAGCAAGCTTCCATGGAGGAGTGGGGGTTTGAGCTTGGATCTCCTAGAGCAGGGATGTCGAACTCATTTGTTATGAGGGCTGGAACTGACATTAATGAGACCTTGTTGGGCCAGGCCATGTGTGTCATAAAATGTAATGCCAGGTAGCGGAGATATAAACTTTATATAAAGGACAGAAAAACAAAGGTTTTTTTAAACTTAAAATAAAAACATGCTTAAAACATTAGCACTCTTTTTAACAGTGTCTGATACCTGGCACCTCTTGCTCTGAATTATTGCATTTAAATGTCTATGCTGTTGCAATCTTGAGTATGCTGTTCAGGTGTGCATCTGTAAACTGTAAACCTACGATGACGCAGCAGCAGCAGAACTGGAAGACGAAGCAGAAGACAGCCAGTTACACTGCTGGCCCTGATAGAAGCCCTCTAGGGGCCTGATCTGGCCCCCGGGCTGCATGTTTGACACCCCTGTCCTAGGGTGTAGTCCAACACTCTGACAGGTAACAAGCTGGCTCTCACCTATAAACAGGTTTAATCTCAAATGGATTATATTTCCCTGCCTTTGAGACTGAAACAGAAGTATTTCAGCGATTCCACAAAGGGCTCAGGTATGCGTGTGAGAGAAAGTCTTGGGGACTTAATCAGGTGGCATCATTAAGGCAGCACTGACACATTGCTGGACTGTCTTTTCCACACAGGAAAGTCCTTCTGATAATGATTGCTGTAGCACAGTATCCAGCAATGTGCAGATACAGAGGGTGTCCTCAGCAGAGATCAGAAGGGAACACGCAAATGAATGAAAATAAAACTCAGGAAGCAAATCCACATTCTGTGCCAAGAACATCCCAGTAACTTCTAAACATAATGCTCACATCAAACCAAATCAAAAAGTACCCAAACTATGGACCCCATTTTCATTTTTAAATCTGAGCTGGATCACTGGTGCTTTTGCAATGCTGGGTCGTTTGTGTTGCAAGTGGGGGTAGAACAGTGTGGATAGCTACAGAAAGTGACTTCTGTCCTGGTACATCAGTACAAACCCAAGTTTGGCTCCACACTGCCATCTGGTGTAAACAAGGCACACAAAAGTGGATACAGCACCTCTATACAAACAGGAAGCGCCATCATATCACAACTGATTCATGGCAACCCCTGAAGCTCCACCTCATGGGATTTTCAAGGAAAGAGTTGAGCTGAGGTGGTTTGCCGTTGCCTTCCTCTGCATAACTACCCATTTTCCTGGCTGGTCACCAATCCAAGTACTAACCATGGCTGACCCTGCTTAGCTTCTAATCTATATACCTAAATCCACACACCGGGGGCACCTGGGGGGGAGGGAGAGTTTTGTGCACACGTGGGGCGGTCCCCAGGTGTGCACAAAAATCTGAAACTTAAAAAAATGTCGGGGGGATACGTAAATCCCCCCGAAACTGACAGAGCGTCCCCTGCGCATGTGAAGGGAACGCTCTGCAAACTCCCTCGGCGCTGCCACCGCCACCGTCGCCGTGGAGGGGGGGGGAGAGAGCAGCGAGGGCCGAGCGACTTCGGTGCCGGGATGGGGGGGAGAGAGAGTAGCGAGGAGCCGGGGGGGGAGAGGCAATGGGGGGATCAAGGGGGGTGGAGGAGACGGGGGGAACCGGCGGGGTGGGGGGGGAGTTAATATGGGGAAATGCGGTCCCTCAGGTAAGTTGGACCCTGGCCATGTAGGGCTTTAAAGGTAAGCACCAGCAGGGAGGAGATGCGGGGGAACCGGCGGGATGGGGGGGTACTTACCTCCTCCTGCTGCTTCCTCCTCTGCCTCCCCCCACCACGAGTATCGCGGGTCCGCCCCTTGTCAGTTCTATTTGGGCAACTATGTTTATAGGAAGCCACCATCATTCTGTAACAGCATTCCGTGCACCTTGGTGTTTAGTCATGCCGGCAATATGACCATGGAAATGTCTTCGGACAGCGCTGGCTCTTCGGCTTTGAAACAAAGATGAGCACCGCAACCCTAGAGTCGGATTCGACTGGCTTTCGAGCAAGGGAACCTTTACCTTTACCTTACCATCATTCCGGGTGCAGATGAGGTGCACACTTTCTACCCACCCTGACAAATTATCTAATTCATATCCATTTTGGAGGTCTGCCTTCGTTCAGCCTTGTGAGAATCTTCCTCATTAGCTTAAAGAACAGTAAGAATGCTATTGGATCTGAGAGAGACATGTTTTTTTACAGAAGGAGAATAGGTTTTTATAACCTTGATTTTCTCTACCTTAAGGAGTCTCAGAGCAGCTTGCAATCACCTTCCCTTCCTTTCTCCACAACAGGCACCTTGTGAGGCAGGTGGGGCTGAAAGAGTTCTGAGAGAACCGTGACTGGCCCAAGGTCACCCAGCAGGCTTCATGTGGAGGAGGAGTGGGGAATCAAACCCAGTTCTCCAGATTAGAGTCCACTGTTCTTAATCACTATGCTACCCTAGCACAATTAAATGTGAGGGGTCTAGGGCAGCTGATCTTCAGGCAGCAGCACAAGCAGAGAACTTATTCAAGTCAATGATTTTGTTTAAAACAAGACATAGGTAAAGGTAAAGGTTCCCTTGCTCGAAAGCCAGTCGAATCCGACTCTAGGGTTGCGGTGCTCATCTCCGTTTCAAAGCCGAAGAGCCAGCGCTGTCCGAAGACATTTCCGTGGTCATGTGGCTGGCATGACTAAACACACACGGAACGCTGTTTTTCGAACTGCTAGGTTGGCAGGAGTTAGAACTAGAGATGGGAGCTCACTCCGTCATGCAGTACACTCAGGTCTTGAACTGCTGAACTACCGACCTTCCACAGCCTGCAGTTCAACATCTTAACCACTTGAGCCACCACAGCTCAAAACAAAGACATAGCTCTTTTTTATTAGGAAAGAACTTGACAGATGCCATGATCCTGTTATCACAGAAAAAAATACATGCAATAAAAATCAGATCTCCTAAGATTTCATAGACTTAGCTAAATACATGGATTTTAAGGCAAATCCAGCTTTAGCTGACTGGCATAATGCCAAGCAAAGTTTTGAAGCCCAAAAACCCAAAAAAGATATCTCATCTAAAAACCCAAAAAATATACCTCATCTAAAATCTTCTCTGACTGGAAGCCACCAGCAGAGAGCCTGGTTGAGCCCCTTATGTGACACTTTTTGTACAGAAGGTGGCAGTCAGGAACAGAAATAAACCTTTGTAGCTTTAACACATGACTGTCCTCTTTAAAAAAACAACTATTCCTTCCCCAAGTGTTCATAAAGACAAACAACAGGTGCCCTTGGAATAAGTCTTGATAACACTCATTACTTTGTCAAAGCAAAGTTATATTACTAGACTTGGCCCTTGTTCACAACTAAAAGAGCCATAAATCTACTGTTTCTTCTGCTGCACTAATGAACTGTCTGGATTAAAGGCAGTCGTACACTTTCCCTGACCAGCTGCTAAACTCTATGAAGGTTTTAAAATCTAGATAAGAATACATATGATTAAAGGTGAATACCTATGATTAAAAACATGAGTACACTACACCACTGGAGAAGATCTGAGCCATACTTTTTTTAAACTATTTTTGTTACTTTTGTGTGTGTGTGCTTGCGAGCCTGGAAGTCATGGTGGCTTCTGGCAACCCCTAGTGGGTCTAGGACGTTTCAGAGAGATAGCTTGATAACTTTCCTCTGTGTCTGGCCTCTGGTATTCCTTGGAGGTCGCCCTTCCAAGTACTGCTTAGCTTTTGTGATCTGATGAGATCGGGCTTGCCTGGGCTATCCAGATCAGGGCGGAGTTATACTTTTTGAATGACTCCCTGCGTAGTGCCATCGTGGAAGAACCTCAAGGAAGAGTAGAGAATGGTGTTGCCAGTGAATCTTATCCTAGCTTAGAGGATATTGGCAGCTGGGTTCCATCCAAGTGGCTGCAGGATCAATTCCCTTCCTAACAAGGGAGTGCCAGGTGCAAGCACTGGAACCTGACTTAGCATGTCTGCCAGATAATACCCAGGCTAGAAGGCAGGACCTAAGTAGGATATAAAGAGGAGGAGGAAACAGTAGCAAGGGGACTTCACTGGAGACCTGGAATCGTTGGTGCTGTCAGAAGCAGGGATGGGCATGTACTGCAGTTTGGGGGTTCATTTCAGTTTGTGCTTCTTTGCCAAACTGTGAACTGATACAAACCATGTTTGCGGACTGAATTGGTTTGTAGTGGTTTGTGAAACTTGTTTTCTGCTCCCTGCCACTTTTCACGGGGAACAGAAAGCAGGGGTTCTCCCTGCAAAAAGTGGCAGGGAACAGAACACAGGGGTTCTCCCTGTGAAAGCAGAAGGGAAGAAGAAGAGTTAGATGCATACCCCGCCCTTCACTCGGAGTCTCAGAGTGGCTTACAATCTCCTTCCCTTCCTCTCCCCACAACAGACACCCTATGAGGCAGGTGGGGCTGAGAGAGCTCTTGAGAGAACAGCTCTGAGAGAACTGTGATTGACCTAAGGTCACCCAGCTGGCTGCATGCGGAGAAGTGGGGAATCAAACCTGGTTCTCCAGATTAGAGTCCGCTGCTCTTAACTACTACACCAAACTAGCTCTCTTGGATCCATTTAAACCCTTGCTTTTTGCTCCTTGCTGCTTTTCACAGGGAGCAGAAAGCAGGGGTTTCCCTGTGAAAAGCAGAGGGGGAGCAGAAAGCAGGGGTTTAAATGGCACTGAGCTGTTTAAACCCCTGATTTCTGCTCTGTGCCGCTCAGCTGCTTTTTGTGCAGAACTGCAGCAAACCGCCATGAACTGCCTTAAAATACGTGTGGAAATTGATTGCGGCTCTTCAATTTGTGAACTTTGGTTCGCGGACCACAAATCAGCCAAAATTCATCACGAACTTCTGTTTGTGAGCCAGTTTGTGCCTATCCCTATTAAGAAGCCCCCAGCAACTAAAGGGATGTTAGAAACCTTCTTTATCTATATTGTGGTTTGTTTTCTTTTCTGTAATTAAAGTACATTTGTGTTACCACAATACTTTGCCTCACTGAGCTTCTTTGGCCACCCAAATCCACTTGAAAAAGCCCTTGCCTCAGCCAAGAAAACAGCCTTTGGCACAACACTCTAGAAGACTGTGGTCCCCTGATACCCCACCAATACATACAATGTGGTAGAAGAGAACAGATTTAACAGTTTTATGTACTGTAATATATATGGGTATGTGTAGCCCTTTTCAGAAGTTGCAGTTGTGATGATCCGAGCACATGTAGACTGCGATCAGACGAGCTGTTTGATTGGATGTCTTTGTTGTTCGCCTCCAGATTTAAAATGCATGATCAGACAGTACGGTCCCTATCCCATCCCTCAGTCATTGGCGCCCCATTCTCATCCCATTGTGATTGCAAGTTTCTTGACATTTGGGACATCATGGCGCCAGCTTTTCTCTGCCAGTCACTTGAGGCTCCAAAAACAAATGCCAGGCCGCTCACAAGACATAGGCAGAGAACCAACAGAAAAGGGGCAAGAGCTAGTGAAATTCAATATAATCTCTCATCACACTAATCGGAAAAAAGGGCCGCCTTAAAGGTAAACAAGCCACTCCCTTGGCCTAGCCACAGGGCATCAATTGGGATCTCTCAGTACTTGATCAAGGTACCAACAGTGTATCTTAGGGTCAAATGACAACAAATTATAAAAGACTGAGATTTTTTTGGGAAAACCTTAATTATGCGGTATGTTTTTATTCCCCCCATTCTCCAAGGAGCTCAAGTCACTATGCATGGTTCTCCCTCCCTCCATTTTACCCTCACAACAACCCTGTGAGGTAGGTTAAGCTGAGAGAGAATGACTGGCTCACAGTCACCCAGTGAAGTTCATAGTAACTGAGGACTGGAATCCGGGGCTCCCTGTTCCTCACCCAGCACTAACCACTATACCACACTGCTCTCTTATTTCTTAGGCGGAGCAAAGCAGTGTCTGCAGTGGGTTGCATCCTCTGGCCTCACCCTGCCTACAGCCACGAGCACTCTGGGTGGAGTGCAATGTTCCCTCTAACTAAGCTGAGTTAGTGTGAGCTAGCTCAACGTTTTTTAGCCTCCGGCTCACGCATTTTTGTCTTAGCTCAGGAAGGATGGCTCCAGAGCAAACTAATTTATGCAGTAGCCAAACTGCTTGCTCACAACTTTAATGCCAGTAGCTCACAAGGTAGAATTTTTGCTCACAAGACTCCACAGCTTAGAGAGAACCTTGGTGGAGTGCCTGCCTATCCACACTCCCCACTACTCAGTCTGCCTGTTTGTGCAGAAATGGGCCATTAAAACCACCGTAACGTTGTAAAAAAGCAGCTCTGGAGTATGTCGGAGAGAGACTTACCCTGGAACAGCCTCCACATTAGAGCTGGGGGATGAGGGGGACTCACCAGTAGAAAGAAGACCTAGTCCACGTCACCAGCGTTGCACAGGAAGTAGGGTTGCCACCACCTCCCAGGTTCAGGCGGGGGTTCCCTCACTTCTGGGACCTGGGACATCATGGCGCCAGCTTTTCTCTGGCAGTCACTTGAGTCTCCAAAAACAAATGCCAGGCCGCTTACAAGACACAGGCAGAGAACCAACAGAAAAGGGGCAAGAGCCAGCAGCCAGCAGAGAAGCCCCACTCCCAAGCTGCAGCCACCCCTCTCCCTCCTCTCCTACAGAGATTCAAAGGGCTCCAGCTGATCAGTGGGGGCTCACAACGAGCAGGGCGGCAGCACGGGCCTGAATCCCAAGTGGCAAGTTGCCGCTGGGAAATCAGCCCCACACGCCATGGCCCCCGCACTGCTTGCAAAAAGACACTGCTCACAAAAAGGCCACATTTCTATGGAGCTCTCTTGCCTACCAAACTCTGCCCTCCCCAGGTACCGCCCCCAAATCCCCAGGAAATTTCCCAAGCTGGAGTGGGCAGCTCTAGTTCCACTGCATCTGTAGACCAGGCTTTGGGCGGCTATAACAGTGCTCTGTACACAATTCTGGGTCCCCTCTGGCAGGCAAGGTGCCACTGGAGAACAGTAGCTGTGTCCCTGCTCTAATGAAGCATTTTTGTGGGTTCTCCTCAGGCCTATAGCCATGGTGGGGCAAAAGGGGGCAGCGGCCCACCAAACTTTTGTCATACCCTTGCAATCAGCACCATCAGTATGAAATTTGTCATGATCACGTGTAAATTCTGTATGTAAGGGGGAAAAGGAAGGAGCGGAGGTAGAAATATTTATTTATTTATTTATTTATTTTTCACATTTATACCCCGCCCTCCCCAATGGCCTCAGCAAGGTGTACAGAGGCAAGGGAAAACCTTGCCATAATAAAACATAATATACATAAGAATTTAAAAACATAATACATCTTAAGGTCCTAAATTAAAACAAGGTGCTCAATGACTTCCATAATGACGGATCGTAGGTTCGAAGTTCTAAGTGGACGGCTTAGGGCTTCTTCCATTCAGATGTTTCATCAGGGCCTTGTCCAACCCATGGCGGTGGTGGTATAGTAGGGGCAGCGGCTCCTACTCAAAAGCCTGGCGGAAGAGCTCCGTCTTGCAGGCCCTGCGGAACTGCACAAGATCCCGCAGGGCCCAGATCTCCCCTGGGAGCTCATTCCACCAGGTAGGAGCCGCCACCGAAAAAGCCCCGGTCCTAGTAGCTGTGAATCCCGTCATAAATTTTCCAAGCTGAATTCTTTAGGTAAGGGAATAGAACAGACTCCGGCAGTTAGCTGGAGAGCCCTGATTTTAAAAGCCTGCAGCAGGAAAAGGAGTGTGTGTGAAAGTGGGGGGGGGGAACTAACTAAGGAGAGAGGGGTAAAAATCATGTTCTAGCAGACTAGGAGCAAAGCAAAGAAAAAACAGAACAGCATCCCGCAATAATCTGCAGGTCTCTTATTCCTGAGGGAATTATTTTTGACAGGACAGGAGACAAGTAATAAGGGGTTTAGACCCAGAGGTAAGTGAGCACCAGTCTCCTTTCCCTAATATAGGCTACCCCATAGGAATCTACATTCAGAGGGGAGGGCTGTGGTGATTGCTCTGAAGATGTAAAGGTGCTGGGGAAGCAGGGCTATTTTTGGGCAGGAACGCACAGGAACGGAGTTCCGGCTGGCTCCTGAGTTGGCCACACCCAGCAGGAACTCATTAGCATAATAGGCCACACCCAACAGCAGGAACTCATTAGAATTGGCTACATTAGGGGTGTGTGGCCTAACATGCAAAGGAGTTCCTGCTATTAAAAAGGCCTGGGTTTTGACAACAAACAAGGTAAACAGAATAAGAAGCAAAAGGTGAGTGTGTCTGGATGATCACACTTCTGCGAACATGGGGTGTGTGGCCTAATATGCTAATGAGCTGTGCTGTCAGGGGTGTGTCCTAATAAGCAAATGAATTTCTGCTGTTGGGTGTGGCCTATTATGCTAATGAGTTCCTGCTGGGCTTTTTCTACAAAAAAAGCCCTGTGGGGCAGGATTCATCACCTGAAGGATCGTGCCATGGTTGCCAGGTCATATGCATACTCACTTGGAAACGAATACTCACAGCCTGATCCTATGCATATTAATTTCATAGTCCACCTTTCTCACTGAGACTAAAGATGGACCACACGGTATAAATTAATGCAATCGATCAGATGAGACACCTAATAAACAATGCAATAAACGCGGGATTACAAAAGTTTGAAACTGAGCAAAAATGATTAGACATAATATGGCAAACGAGGAAGAAAATGGCATTCCCAAGGTAGAAAGCAATGCAGTAAGAGCAGGATAATACAGACAGCAAACAAATACGACGTAATAAACAGTGACAGTACCGTCCACAGCCCTGTTCCTTCTATAAAAGCACCTTCCTGAACCATTTTGTTATAGTACAGCCCTATTAAAAAGGTAAAGGTTCCCTTGCTCGAAAGCCAGTCGAATCCGACTCTAGGGTTGCGGTGCTCATCTGCGTTTCAAAGCCGAAGAGCCAGCGCTGTCCGAAGACGTTTCCGTGGTCATGTGGCCAGCATGACTAAACACCAAGGTACACGGAACGCTGTTACCTTCCCACCGAAGTGGTACCTATTTATCTACTTGCAATTTCTTGCTTTTGAACTGCTAGGTTGGCAGGAGCTAGAACTAGAGACGGGAGCTCACTCCGTCATGCGGCACCCAGGTCTCGAACTGCTGAACTACCGACCTTCCACAGCCTGCAGTTCAGCGTCTTAACCACTTGAGCCACTGCAGCTACAGCCCTATTACCTTTATAAAAATGCCCTCTGGAGCCATTCTGTTTTACACAGCTTGCAGAAGGACAGAAGCGTGGGAGCCTTCCTGACCTCCTCAGGGAGGTTATTTCACAAGGTGTGAGCCAGAACAGATAATGCATGCGTACAGGCAGTTGTTGATCTTACCCATTTGCAGGGTGGCACTTTAGAAGGTTTGCATTAGCAATTTAGTTCTTCTGTTCAGTTTGTGAATCATTTTAAAAGTTTTTATAGCTCTGACTTGCATCTTTGGCATCTGTTGGCATTTAATAACCTCTGTGTTCTCTTGTCAGGAAATGGACAGGCTTGTAACTAGAACAGGACACTGACAATCGCTAGATTTCAAATGTAGACAGGCAACAAAGACTAAGAATGAGCAGAGAAGTGAACCAATCTGTCCTCCAGAACGAGGTACAGACCACCCATCATAATCCTGGCTTCCTGGTTACCCCCGAAGAAAATCTGAATGCACCATGCAGGGAAGTTTTAGTAACAGATGATTCGATGGACATTCTTGGTGGGAATACTCCGTTTCAAATGACCAGAGCTTTCTCTTTCCCCTGCAGAAACTTTACACAGGACAGAGAAAGGAGGTTGTATTTACAGTTTAGAGTTTCAGTAAGTGGAAGAAAGGCTCCTGTGCTTCTGTGCTTCTGCAAACTATGTAAAACAGAGTTTTTTGGTTGGGCATTTTTAATAAGAAAGGTAACAGAGCAATAGGAAATGGGATTGTAATCTATGCTACTGTGTATGCTATGTATTAACTCTTTGCTTATGTACTATCTTGCTCTCACTGCACTCTTTTCTGCTTTTGTAATTCCATTTCCTGCATTGCTTGACATGATCATGTCTGATACTTCGTTGCACTTTTCTGATTGTTGTAATCCTAGTCCCACAACATTGCTTATTAGACCTCTCATGCTTTTGAATTGCATTGCTTTATACCCTAGAATCCTCCTCGAGTCTCCGCGAGAAAGGCAGACTATAAATAAAAGAAGCAAAGAACACTGTACTCATTTGTCCTCCTGACAAAAAAATTCTGGCTACAGGCCTGGTGCTCTTCTGAATATGGATGGGGGAAAGGGAGGGAAATCCAATGTGCTGTGCTGCAGGGCTTTCTCAGGCACAGATTGCAAAGGCATGTTTGTTTATCCAAAGCAGATTTTCTCCATGAGTCACAGTCACTGCGCACAGCACGAACTCCCATCTTTTGTAATAACAAATAAAAAGAGCCAACCTCCTTCCCTCCCATGGTATCACTTAGCAAACAGGCGGGGCCTGGAAAGAAGGCAAAAACTCCCAGAGGAAACTTTACGGGACCACAAGAGAGATTAAACCAGCCTAGGAAGGTCGCATCCGAGTTAGCATCATCATGACCGGGGGACACATCGGCACTGTCATGGTGACCGGAGCCAATCGGGGCATCGGTTTGGAACTGATCAGACAACTCGCAGAAATGCCCAACCCCCCAGAACGCATCTTTGCCACGTGCCGCGATCCTCAGGATAAGAGAATGCAGGTGAGAGCCAAGAATTTCTGAGCAAACAGCCCTTTTTGGAAAGGCCAGTTTTAGACCCCAGGAAATTTTACAGAGCTACTTTTCAGAAAAAGAAGAAGAAAAGCCAGCATGCTGCTGTCTTTGCAGGCTAAAATAGAAGGCCTTAGCAGCCCAAAAACAAAGGCATTCCTTTGGCCCTCAGAGTGTCAGTGGGACTTATGCAAAAGACAGTAGTGTCCATTCACCGCAGTCAGGAAAGTCTCCCACACAAGCCTCATTGAAAAACCTGGCCTAAAGGGAGGAAGAACTGGCCACAGAGCAGAAGTATTATAATTCTTGTGGGAGACTGGGCCAGGGAAAATGTTGGGGCTGGACCGGTGTCAGTGCAGCCAGACTTGAGGCAGCTGGCGAGGCCCAGGGCTTTTGGTGGGGCCCACGACCACCAACACTCCACCCACGTGCCTTCCCTACTGCCTCCCCTTCCCCTGCCTGCTCACAAATGCTCAATACCCATGCTCCCAGCTATACATGCTGCCCAGCATTGTTGAGGAGGAACATGCAGTTGGTGCATGGCAGTGATATCCCAGTAACGATGGTGGCGGCACCTCCAACTAGGTGCGCTGGCCAGTGCCATCAGGCTAAGGCCATGAAGGTGGTAAGAAGGCTTACGGGTAAAGGAAGTACACATGGGAATGTGGGGGGCACGGGTGCGGGTGGAAAGGAAGTGTGACCAGTAGGGTCTGGTGGCAAGCAGAAAGGGGGCCCATTGAAATTCTCTGCCCGGGGCCCACACAAATATGGAACCAACCCTGTGGGGAAGAACCCGCCATGTGGATGCGCCATAGCCACTGCAAATGTCTCTGCATTTGCAGCAGTGTGAGGAGGGCAATCGCTATGTAGAAGCAGCCTTGGAGACATGACCAGTTGCCTGGTGGATGTGCCCTTGCGGAACCTTCTCATTAGAAAACAGTTTTGATCTACAGCATAATTCAGCAGAATTTCTGGGGGCATGTTACTGATAAGGATTTGCAGAGCTCTGTGTGTGTTTCATTTCTGCAGGAGCATGGGCTTTATTATGGCTTTAATATTTTTGATCAAGTTGCTAGTCCTTATGGCTTGAAAGTGTGTGGGCAATGCCTGCAAAAATTTCAGAAGCTGTGTGGCATGTCAAATAGGGTTTTCTCCAAGAATAAACTCAGATTAAATAATTCAAACATAGATCATTAATATACATTTTAATGCATTAAAAATGTGCATTCTCCCTTTCAATACAAGTCCTCGGGACCATTTACTTGCATACTAAAACATCAACCCCTGACCTAGATGGCCCAGGCTAGCCTGAGCTCACCAGATCTCGGAAGCTAAGCAGCATCAGCCTTGGTTAATACTCAGATAGGTCACCCCCCCAAGGAAGACCAGAGTTGCTACACAGGGCCAGGCAATGGAAAACCACCTCTGTTTGTCTCTTAGCTTGAAAACCCTACGGGGTGACCATCGGTTGGCTTCAGCTTGATGGCACTTTCCCCAAAACATCAAAAGAACCCAGAAATTACAGAAAAGCAACAAAGATGAATATACTAGCAGCAGCAAGCAACAATCCTTTAATAAGGCGGTTATCCCAAGCATACTTCCTGGGGAGTAGGTGCCTTTGAACTCCATGGGATGTACTCTGGGTTCATATGCTTAGATTTGCACCACAAATCTCTTTTCATACACCATGAAAAGCTTAAGCAAAAAATACTTCCCCTCAAGTATTTTTACCTAGCCTCCAAGGCTGTTCCCACACAGAGTGCGCCGCATGACGGAGTGAGCTCCCGTCCTAGCAGTTCAAAAGCAAGAAATTGCAAGTAGATAAATAGGTACCACTTCAGTGGGAAGGCAACAGCGTTCCGTGCGCCTTGGTGTTTAGTCATGCCAGCCACATGACCACGGAAATGTCTTCGGAACCTTTACCTTTTTAACAGGGTTTTCAAGGTAGAGGTGAACAAAGGTGGTTTGCCATTGCCTGCCTCTGCACAGCAACCCTGGACTTTCTTGGTGGTCTCCCATCCAAGTACTAACCAGGCTTGACCCTACTTAACTTCCAAGATTTTATGAGACTGACCTAGCCTGGGCCATCGAGGTCAGGGCTGCATAGATGTTAGGTAAAAGTAAAGGTTCCCTTGCTCGAAAGCCAGTCAAATCTGACTCTAGGGTTGCTGTCCTCATCTCTGTTTCAAAGCCGAAGAGCCAGCGCTGTCCGAAGACATTTCCGTGGTCATGTGGCCGGCATGACTAAACACCAAGGCGCACGGAACACTGTTACCTTCCCACTGAAGTGGCACCTATTTATCTACTTGCAATTTCTTGCTTTTGAACTCCTAGGTTGGCAGGAGCTGGAACTAGAGACGGGAGCTCACTCCGTCATGCGGCACACTCAGGTCTTGAACTGCTGAACTACCGACCTTCCACAGCCTGCAGTTCAGCGTCTTAACCACTTGAGCCATTACAGCTTAGATGTTACCAGGATATAAATAACAGGTCTGGTTCCTCCAGGAAGGACTAAAGAAAACCCGCAAGCTTCTCGTGATATAACATACAATCTTTTCTGATTCCAGGAGATGAAAAAGCTGGCTGCCAAACATCCCAGCATTGTGATACTGAAGCTTGGTATGTCCACTGCATTCTTCTTGAATTTTCCTCCATTACCATTTCTTTATCCATGTTGCTAATTGGGGGTGGGGGGGATGACACTAGGGGCACAGGCTTCTGGGGGCTGAGTTTACCCTGAAGGTCCTTGGGAGTCAGGCAAGGGAACGGTAGAAGATACCATGGGTGCAAACTGCTGTTGGGTCGCAGCCAACTTATGGGGACCCCTCATGGGTGTTTTTGAGGCAAGACATGTTCAGAGGTGGTTTGCCATTACCTGTTCAGAGGTGGTTTGCCATTACCTGCTTCAGCATGGTAACCCTGGACTTCCTTGGCGGTCTCCCATCCAAATACTAATGAGGGCCGACCCTGCTTAGCTTCTGAGATCTGAGGGCTAGCCCAGGCCATCCAATGCACAGCACAAGACACTGTCCATGTTTATTTACTTCATTTGCTTCATGTACCCCAGTGCAGACCCAAAGTGGCTTATATAGTTTTCCTCTTCTCCATTTTATCCTCTCAACAACCCTGTGAGGTTGGCTGGGCTGAAAGAGAGAGTGACTAGCCTGAGGTCACCCAGCAAGGTTCCATGGCAGAGTGAAGATTTGAACCCAAGTCTCCCAGATCCTAGTCTCTAACCACTACATCACACTGTCATGTTTTTCCTAACTGAGAATCATGTGTGTTTTCTCCTGAACAGGAGTGGGCCCAAAGAAATCTTTCTGGCAGGTCTTTGGTAGCTCTCTGGGCTCAATCCTGGCACCAATGCTGAGATAAAGTACTGTGCCAACCCACCCACTAGAGTGTTTCTTTAGCAGTCCCCTGTCTTTGTTCTTGCTGTATAGAAACCTGCATGCCTTCTGGCTTCATTCAGGGCAGGAAAGAGGAATATTCATGAGCTAAGTGCATCACTCAACACTTGACGCTTGGCTTCTGGGCAAACTTCTCATTCCTATAAGCTTTATTGTTTAGAAAAATGGGTTCTCCCTTAAACCCATCTGCATAGGGTGGAAGGTTCAGAGCAATCTTCTCCAAGTCAAGGCCTGTTTAGACCTTATTTATGTTGGCAGAGTTTAAACATGCAGAGGAACAGAGCACCAACTGTTTAAAGACAATAACTCGGTTTATTAAAGAAGAAATAAACACTGGTAGACCAGAGGAGAGGGAGAGAGACTTAACTGACTAACTGCTGTGAGAGACAGGAACAAAGGGGGATGGCTCAGCTGGAGCAGGGAGTCTCCAAAGAGCCAATCAGGAGACAGGAAGAACATAATTTGAAATTGTGGGAAGTCCCTAATCTAGCTGTGCTAGCAGTCCTTCAACTGTCATCTATAAGCTGTTGTTCTGATCTTCTCCAAATAGGTGCACTATAGACCTTGTATAGTCCAGCACCCCTTCTCAAGGTCTATTGTGCAAGTCTACAAGATTCAATTTTCTTCGTAGAATTTCAACTTTGAAAAACAGTGTTCGAGTTTAATGAAAAACTTCCGGTTTATGCCAACACATAGGCAAACACATCTCCCGGACGTCCCGGGGATGTAAACTGCACACCAGCGTGTGGGAGCGGGTCCAACGGGTTGTGACACACACACACACCCGGAGCCTTGGTAAAAGGCTCCCAGCCAGGGGGCTTATAGTATGGCTGCGAGAGTTGGACTATAAGGAAGGCCAAGTGCCGAAGAATAGATTCTTTTGAACTATGGTGCTGGAGAAGACTCTTGAGAGTCCCTTGGACTGCAAGAAGATCAAATCAGTCAATCCTAAAAGAAATCAACCCTGACTGTTCCCTGGAAGGCCAGATAATGAAACTGAAGCTCAAATACTTTGGCCACCAAATGAGAAGGGAGCACTCACTGGAGAAGACCCTGATGCTGGGAAAGATTGAAGGTCAAAGAAGACGGGGACGGCAAAGGATGAGATGGTTAGACAGTATCATAGATGCAACGAATATGAAATTGAGCCAACTTTAGAGGACGGGGGAAGACAGGAGGGCCTGGCGTGATCTGGTCCATGGGGTCGCGAAGAGTCGGACTTGACTGTGCGACTGAACAACAACAACAAACAAAGAGGGGCAACCTCTTTGATGGCCGAAAGCCGGGGAATTGAGGCGCCCCTCCGCCCCTGCCGCTGAGTGACGCATGTTACGAGTGCTGCTGACCAGGACAAGCATTGGAGATTGGGCGAAATAAATGATGACGAGCGAGGCCGAATGGCCAACAACGAACTGTGAGTCAGGTTGAAGCGAGCATGAAGATATAAAAAGAAGCTGCCCCCTCTAAAGAGCGACGGGAAAGCGAGCGGGGGAGGGGTCCCTCCCAAACGCATCGACGAAACACGGAAGGAAAGAGGGGGGAGCGGAAAAATAAGTGTTTAAAACTGTTTTGAGAGACTTACCAGAGTGCGGAAAAGCGTTCGGGCAAACATCAGAGACTTTTGCAACTTTTTTGAAAAGTAAACAAATCCAAAAAGATGGCGGGGAAGAAACCGGAGAAAGAGAAGCGATTGAAATCGAAACTAGGTGGCAGTCCCCGAACAGATGAGGTCACTGAGCTCGCAAAACTTTTAGCTGACTCCCTGCACCCTCTCCTGGACGAGATCACTGGCATTAAACAACAATTGTCAACAATTGGGCAGAGTCCGGCAGAGCAGCAGATGCAGTTGACTCAATCCTTAAAAGCAACAGAGCAAATGGGAGAGAAGGTGAAGGAAATGAACGTCACTACTAAAAAGGTTAAGAAAAAGGTGCAAAAGTTGGAAATTAAGCAAGCTACGAAAGAGTCAAAGCTTTTACAGCTACAAATGGATAAAGCAAATTTGGTCCTACGGTTTCAAGGGGTCCCAGAAAATAAAGGAGAGAATCTGAAGAAACAACTGAGTGAAGCATTAGCTCTCTTCTTCTCTTCTTCTTTAAAGCACGTGAATTTCTGCAGATACAACTTGAGAAACTAGAAGAGGGCAAAGGGGAGGAAGAAGAAAGCAAATCTGATGGCGAGTTGGACTTGGGGTCTTCGGACGAGGACTCCCCCTCCGAAAAGGGGGTGGCTGCCCCCAAAAGCCCATATAAACTGAGGATTAGAAAAGATAAGAATAAAAAAGGGCTGAAGGACTCTGATTTGTGCCTGAAAAAAGTGGAAATAACTTGGGGATGCTCTGGGATTTTCTTTAAACAGTTAAAGGGATGGTTAAACGATATTATTTTAGCATAACCGACTAAATTCATTGTATTATTAGTAGCTTTTTGAAAATAGCATGATGTTAAGCTCATGTATTGATCTCCTACTCTTGGGCTTTTAGTTAGTTGTGGGTCTTTTTTCTTTCTCCCCCTAGATGTAGTTCCCTTCCCCATTTTTTCTGTTGTAGTTTTTGTAGTCTGAAAAAAAACAATAAAAACCTCCCCCCCAGGGGATGAAAAAAGAAAAACAAAGAAAAACAGTGTTTGAGTTTAACAACTGTATGTTTAGAAAAATCTATTAGTATTCTACCCTCCTTCCTGGAGGTGCTTCTGTGAATGTCCATTTCTGATTCTTATTGGAAATTTAATTCCTTTTTCTGTGGCATTTCTCCATCTTTCTGCCTGACCCGCAGGGGGATCCAGGCTCTGCTTCTGGATCTTCTTGCATGCATGCCATGATGACATCACCTGGAAGTGACATCATCATGTTGGGGTGACACTCTAGTTTTTGGGCAAAACTCTATGGATTTTTTTGCTTTCAAAACCATAGTGTTTGCCCCAAAACTAGAGCATAACCCCCCCTGTGACATCATCATGTCTGGGATGTCAACTGGCAACATCCCTTTTTGGGGGTGGGGCTTCCCCCACCTGCCAGCTGGCCAGCAGCAGATTGGAGCCCCCAAAAGCTGGTAACCCTATTCCATTGCAGTCTCTATTTTGGTCAGGTAGGACAGTTTTCTTCATGGTACTCTCTTCTTGGCTCTAGCTGATCATCTGACATCTTGTTCCTCATCCCTTCCTGGTTGCAAATTCATATAGTTTGTGTTTTGGATCAAGGATTCTATATCCCTCACATCCCAAAACATATCCAACAAAAATACCTTGCTCAATCCTTAAATCCAACTTGGACTACTTTTCTTTGATAATGTCCATTTCTTCTGTAGTTTTAGATTTTTCCTTTTCACCCATGTAGACTACATTGCAAATTCATATAGTTTGTGTTTTTGGATCAAGGATTCTATATCCCTCACATCCCAAAACATATCTAACAAAAATACCTTGCTCAATCCTTAAATCCAACTTGGACCGCTTTTCTTTGGGAATGTAGACAAAGGCTTTTGACCCAAATACTCTTAGATGTTTAATGCTGGGTTTCTGCCCATACCACAGTTTATACAGCGTGCTCTTGACACCTTTTGTGGGTAACTTGTTTTGTAGATAAGTGGAAGTGTTGATGGCTTCTCCCCAGTATTTCTCTGGTAGATCTGCTTCTAGTAACATGTGTCTGCACATTTCTGTCAGGGAGTGTTTTTTCCTCTCAGCAATGCTATTTTTGTTCTGGTGCGTACGGGATAGTGAGTTGATGTTCAGTACCTTGTTCAGTTAAATACCTTTTAATGTCATGTCCCACATAGTCTCCCCTGTTGTCAGTTTGGATTGCCAGCGGTTTTCTCTGGAACCTGTTGCTAACCATTCCAACATATGTCTTGAGTTTTTCAAATACTTCACTCTTCTCCCTGATCAAGTAGGTAACTGTGTATTTAGATAAATCATCAATGAAAGTCAAAATATATCTGTTCCCAATGGTCTCTGTTTTCATTGGACCACAAATATCACTATGAATGAGCTCTAGGGGGCACTTTGGTTTGGTTCATGATTGTTGCTGAAACTTGGTCTTGTCCCCTTTGCTTGGATGCAATACATGCAATTCCTTTCAATTGTACATTTATTTGTTTGTATGTCTTTGGTCAAATTCTGGTTCTCAAGTTGGGCAATTGCATAATTATCTCTATGCCCAAATCTTCAGTGCCATAACCTGGAACATCACTTATGATTGCAACTTTTTGTCAAATTTGTACTTTGTGTGCATGTGTCCAGAGCATATAAATCTTCATACACTCCTCCCTGTTGCAGTCAGTTCACCATCTTGTTTTATAAGACATCTTTCTGCAAATGAGGTCACCATTCCTCTTTTTGAAAGAACTGTTACTGAAAGCAAGTTATTTGCTAGTTGTAGCACATACAATACAAACACTTCTCAATAAGGATTTCTCTGACCTGTCCATCTGGGAGTCTGCATTATATAGTTCCCGATCCTACCCCTTCTGCCACAACAGATCTCCCATCAGCTACACTTAGTTCATTTATCACATTTGATAGAGAGAGATTTTCTTTTGACTGTATTTAGCATACAACATTTTCATGAGTCTTGAGTAGACTAAAGTCAAAACAACCAAATTTTGTTCTGCAGTATCTCTGCCAGCACTTCTTAGCTCTTGATTCAGAACAAGCTTTTGATCTAAGTGCTCTTGCAGATTATCCCCTTCAGGCATCCTTATGCTAAATAGCTTCTTTTGGATATAGAGCTGGTTCTTAAGAGAAGAGCTAAAATAAATTCTCTCCAGTACAGACTGCCTTTGCAGTTTCCATGTTAATGACTTGCAAAACATCTCTGTTGGACAAAGCTTTTATTAATGCACCTCTTGCCTTCTCATTGTGCATGTGCCAGGGCTTCTGCTTTGCTGGGGTGTCATCTCCTGGTTGGGATTCATTGATGACGTGCCCAGAGTCCCATTTCAAGCAAGTGGCTTTTCATTCTCTTCCCCCAGATGAGAAAATTATTGTTTGTCAACCTATCTAGTAGGTAGTTGTGTTCAGCTGTGCAGGAAACAGCCATTTTGCAGTTTCTTCTTTTGTCTACCAATTTTTCTAAACTTTCCATTTTTTGCAGCAGTGCTCACACTGGACCCAGAACCCTGTTGGCAGACTTTAAACATGCGGAGGTACAAAGAACCAACTGTTTAAAGAAAATATCTTGGTTTATTAAACTCTGATGGAACAGAGAAGAGGGAGAAAGAGACTTAAGCAACTAATTGCTGTAGAGACAAGAATGAAGGAGGGCAGCTCAGGTGGAGCAGGAAGTCTCCAAAGAACCAATCAGGAGACAGGAAGGACATAGTTTGAAATTGTGAAAAGTCCTAAGCTAGCTATGCTAACTAGCAGTCCTTCAGCTGTCCCCTATAAGTTGTTCTTCTGATCTTCAAGTAGGTGCACTATCATACTTGTATATTCCAACAATTCAGTAGCTAGGACTGTAGCTGGAATAAACCCTTCCTCCTGCTGTTTTTTTCCCACCTTCTTCTCTCTTTGTTTTTTTGGGGGGTGTCATTTAGTGCTTTGTTTTTCTCCCTGAGGGAGACTCAAAGCAGTTGACAGAACCACCCAATTGAAATAAACAGCAATATAAGCAAGAAAAGTACAACGAATTAAAACCCCACCAACCTTTTGTAGATGTTAAATCTGGTGGCCAGCTCCCTTAAGTCACAGGCCATGAGCTGTGGCCTAACGGCCAAGACATTCACACCTGCAGTTTTATACCTGGCAGACAGAAAGAAGACACAAGCACAGCTGATGTGGTGTGCAGCCAGCCAAATGTTCCTGAACAGTTCCCCTCTCCTTGCCCCAGTTGACCCTTGTTGGGGATAGTAACAGTATATAGGCAGTAGCAACCTTAAAATATTACTCTTCGAGTCTCCACCACATGGGTTGATCTCACAGGGAAAGGCAATGGCAGCAGTGACTGGACAGTAATATGTATCTGTTCAATGCTCCAGTTTTGGGTGAATCCTAGAGTATCCCACTGATGTGGTGATGTCACTCCTGGGTTTGGACCAGAAGTGACATGGTGCTAATGGTACAACAATGCTTTCCCCCATCCATTTTCCCCTCTCCACCTTGCCAAGCAATGGCGGGAACAGAAGCCAGACGGCAGAGAACAGAAGACCTGGAGAGCATAGAATACATACAGCCTCTGGAAGCTGTACCTCCCTGAATACATGGAAACATCAAACTGTCTTATACTGTAATGAGACTGTCAGTCCCTTGAAGTGAATCTTGTCCATTCGGACAAGCAGGTTCTCCTGGGTCTCCAGTCTTCCGCTTCATCTCTTACCCTATCCTTTTTGGCAGGAGATGCCAGGGATTGAACTTGGGATCTTCTGTGTGCCAAGCAGATGTTCTGCTGCTGAACCACAGCCCCTCCTGACAAAGGAAGCTGTTAGGCCATTGATCCATCGCAACCATGACAACCCTCCAAGGCACCTGGCTGAGAAAGCTCTTTGCCAGCCCTGCTACCTGAGACCTGAATGGCTCAGGCACGCCTCTCAAAGAAGGTTATAAACTTTGTGCAAATAACAGCATCACTTAGATTAACTGTACTGCTTCTAGACAAAAGGAACAAAGTGGCTTCCCAAGAATGCCCCTGCGCTGGCATGCCTGCTGTCAATCTGTCCTCGATGTTCTCACTTTTCATATATTGTTTGCTGCTCCCCACACACAGCAACTCCCTGGCAGTTCCATTAGCTTTGCTTGTTACATCCTGCCTGCAGCTGAGATGGGGTTCCTCCACCCATAAGAAAAGCTTTGGGTTTTGTTTTTGAAACAAAAAACTTACATAACTGCCCTGTATTGAGTTAGAACCTCCGCCCTTCTAGTTTACTTCGGTGAAAGCCAGTGTGGTGTAGTGATCAGAGTGTTAGATTAGGACCTGGGAAGGGTAAAGGTAAAGATTTCCCTTGCTCGAAAGCCAGTTGAATCCAACTCTAGGGTTGCAGTGCTCATCTCCGTTTCCAAGCCAAAGAGTCAGCACTGTCCGAAGACGTTTCTGTGGTCATGTGGCCAGCATGACTAGACGCCGAGGTGCACGGAACACTGTCACCTTCTGACCAAGCGGTACCTATTTATCTACTTGTAATTTCTTGCTTTCAAACTGCTAGGTTGGCAGGAGCTGGAGCCAGAGACGGGAGCTCACTCCATCATGCGGCACTAGGATCTCGAACTGAAGACCTACTCTTCCCACCTGCAGTTCAGCGTCTTAACCTCTGAGCCACCGCAGCTCCTTAAAGGACCTGGGAAACCCAGGTTCGAATCCCCATTCTGCCATGAAAGCTTGGCTGGGTGATCTGGCCCAGTCACGTACTCTCAGCCTAACCCACCTCACAGAGGATAAAATGGAGGAAAACTGAATTGACTTAAGTCCATTTGGATCCTCATTGGGAAGAAAGGCAGGATACAAATGAAGTTAACGAAAGAAATACGCAGATTGATAACAGTTCTGTGGGGGTTCTTCTCAACCCTGCCGGGATCCAATGCTGAGAGATGCCGGGAATTGAAACTGGAGCATTCTATACGTAAAGGTCTATCACTAAGCCATGGCGTCCCTTTCTCTCACTTTCTATCACTAAGCTATGGTCTCTTCCCTAAAGCAAGCCACACTTGTTTAAAAAACAAAGCATCCAAAAATGTGAATTACATACTGAATCCGTCCCACTAACAAGTATTGGTGCCCCATCAGATTGCAGAGGATAGAAGTTTTCACCTTTATGCCAGAGAGGCAGACAGTGGGGTTTAACAGGGTCAAGGGGTATACTTATCTTTAAATAAGCCTCCGGAAGCTATTGGTTCGGTCTGAGCCTGGATGCTGTGGTCACGTGGCTGAGGGAGGACTAGGTACACTGAGAACTTTGCAGCAAACACAATCACCATGAATTCCCTTGATTATGTGAGAGGTCAGCCCCTGCTCAAATTGCCTCAATGCTTCTTGGCAAAGTTTGTCTCAAGTATAGTACTGTGCTGAGCACCTTTGCAGCTGTATAGTAGCCCCTTGGTTGTTGCAACTTGTGGCTGTGTTAACCCAGTTCAAGAATCAAATCATCTCATTTGTTGGAAAAGAAACATTCCCTGGGGTCATGGTCACTCAAATAATTAAACTGACTGTCATATAATATACAGAATCACTTGCCATTTGTCTTCCCTTTGTGCTTGCAAAGTCAAATGCATCTTTTAAATGATCGACACTGAATAGAATGTATTGCTTGCTTTTTGTGCCTGCGCAGGCATCAGCATCCATTCAAGGAGGGATTGCAAGAGTAGCCGGGTTAATGAACAGATACTGAGACACTTAAGTAGGAAGTGTCAGCTCAAAAAACCTGGAAGTGCTTTTTGTTTTTCATTATACTAAGTGATCTTTCAAAATTGGAGGCAACGGCAAATGGGCATATGTGAAAGTGGAGAGAATCATGAGACAAAGCAGGGTAGTCATGTAGACAGACACATCCAAATTCATTTGGATGCTTCTGGACAGCTCCCTGCTTGTGACCCATAAACAGAAAGTGAGCTTTCTTCAGCTACATCAAGGTAAAATATATAATTGATCACTGTTCTGGACTCTACCGATCAAGCTTTGGTGATACACACTACTGTAACCTCTAGTACTGACCTTTCAATTGTTCAGGGCTACCCTTAAAAATGGCCCAGAAACGGCAACTTGTGCAAAATGTACCATTTCAGCTTAAAACCAGTGTTCCCTCTAAGCTGAGTTAGTGTGAGCTAGCTCACAGTTTTTTAGCCTCCGGCTCACACATTTTCCTCTTAGCTCAGGAAGGATGGCTCCAGAGCAAACTAATTTATGCAGCAGCCAAATCACTCGCTCACAACTTTAATGCCAGTAGCTCATAAAGTAGGGTTTTTGCTCACCAGACTCCACACCTTAGAGGGAGCATTGCTTATAACTAGCGTTAACCGTTTTGGATAATAACATCTATCCTGGAATATATTTCCTGACATCCTATTTGTTTCCTAATTTAATTTAAGGTGCCAGCTCTTTCCTTTAAAGCCTTTTCTAGCCCAAAACCCACATACTTGGAGGACTGTCACTTCCTATATCAACCTGTGGAGCCACTATGCTGCTTCTGAGTGTGCGGCGATTAGAGTGTTGGATTAGGATCTGGGAGGCTCAGGTTCAAACCCCCACTCTGCCACGGAAGCTTGCTGGGTGACCTTGGGCCAGTCATTCTCTCCCTAAGCCCAACCTACCTCACAGGGTGATTGTTGTGAGGACAAAGGTGAATATTGTTGTAAGCTGCTTTGGGTCCCCATTGGGGATAAAAGTGGGGTACAAATATATAACTGCAATTGTGCCAACAGTGTGCTAAGAGCACCAGCATCACCAACATGCAGGTTGGTAGGACACGACTTAGCCTGCCTGTGGGCTTTTTCAGTGGTGGCGTCTGCCCTCACTGTTGGCCTTCGGAGAGTTCTGTAAGGCAGAGCATTTTAGGCAGGCCTTCGGTAACGGACAGAGATACGGTGATGGATTACTTGGCTCTTCTACAATATTCACAACGATGCTCGCTTTGATAAACATTTTTACAGCATCTTGTTTTGTATCCCGTGTATTTATGTCAGCTGCCTTAATGCTTTCGTTGAGGGAGAAACTGCAGAATACTCATCTTTCAGTAAGCAAATGCCAAACAGGAAGAGGTACATTTATCCCAAACCACCCAAACGCACACTAGACATCTCTTGGAATGGACCTAAGCAGTTTCCATGACTAGTTCCCTTTACGTCCTCATTCTAGAGGCCACTGACGAAGAGAGCATCAAGGCTGCGGCAAAGGAAGTCGAGGCCCACTTGGCCGGAAAAGGGCTCAACCTTTTGATAAACAATGCTGGTGTCATGCCCCCAAGCACACTAGAGTCGGTGACCCAAGAAGACATGCTGAATGTGTGCAAAATCAACCTTGTTGGGCCAATGCTGGTGACCAAGGTACAGCTTTGTATCATGCCACGTTCCGGGGGGCACCTTTTCCCATAAAGGAAGAAACTATAGGGTGAATATACAACAGTAAAAACCAAAGAGGGATCCCAACCTGTCTCTCAGCTGCAAGGCAAATCCAGGCTTCCTCTCACTGTAGCAGCTGAAATAACAGGTCTAATACCTGATTCTGAACCTGGTCCCTGGAGTACAGATCCAAAAAACCCATACAATGGGGCCAGGTACAGAGATAGGGGAGACACTTCTGCAAACCTGGGGGGGATGCCTAGGTATGCAGAATAACTGCAATATATGATTTTTAAAATTGTGGTGGCTTAACCCCATCCACCCCCAATGCCAAGTGAAATCTCAGGAAACCTTGAGAGATCATGGTTGGCCGTTTGGGATTGCTTAGCAACTGCACCCGGAAGGCGGGAGAGAAAATTGTGGTGGCAGGATGGGAAAAGGGAGAGGATATGGCAATGGGAAGGCTAGAGAAACTGGAGGCGGTGGATGGGATTTCCCTCCCCTGCAAGTCTTTGCTTACACCAGTAAACCAGGTGCTGGTTCAGTTGCCCTACTCATCTCTAAGTGGGCTGTACGTTTATTTCAATGTCAATTCACTACATTAAAATGAACTAAAAGAGCCAGTTTGGTGTAGTGGTTAGGAGCACAGACTCTAATATGGGAGAACCGGGTTTGATTCCCCACTCTTTCGCATGCAGCTGTGACCTTGGGTCAGTCACAAGTTCTCTCAGAGCTGTTCTCTCGAGAGCTGTCCTCGAAAGAGCTCTCTCAGCCCCACCTGCCTTACAGGGTGTCTGTGGTGGGGTGAGGAGGGGAGGGCAAGGGAAAGGAGACAGTAAGATGCTCTGAGACTCCGAGTGAAGGGCGGGTATAAATCCAATCTCTTCTTCTTCTTCTAAAGCATTACACAAATGAGGGAAAGACAATTGCAGGAAATGGCTCTGTTTGTTTTTATCCACAGGCATTCCT
>NW_015164189.1:29607-36185 GCF_001447785.1 Gekko japonicus
TAAGAGGGAGCATTGCTCTCAGCCTAACCTACCTCCCAGGGCTGTTGTGAGGATATATAAAACAGAACGGAGCGCAATGTAAGCAGCTTTGGGTCCCCACTGTAGGAGAAAAGAGAAATATAAACGAAATAAGACAATAAATAGAGGAGTGGCTCTACAACTTTTGTCCTTTGGGGACATAGTCGCCTGTACATTAGTAAACAATATAGGCACGGTACAGCCACATATCCCCTGCAGCTTTAACAGAAATGAAAAAGCACAGCTGGGGTACAAAAGAACCATCAAATGTACTTGTGTTTGGGGGTACCACTTTTTAACCCATGCAATAAATTATATTTAGGGTACCTTAAAAATCGTCATGAGTTTTTCAGAAAACTTTGCTACAGTGAAGCATTTTCAAGTGCTCTGGAGAGAGCTCCTTTGCAAAATGTGGATATCTACCTCATCAGAAAAAGAGAGAGAGAGAGAGCTTTGCAATTATTGATGCATTTCTTCTACCTCATCAGGACAGGCTGTGGGTGGCTGGCTACTGAGTCTGGGTATTGCGAAACATAATGTCTTCTACCATCACCACATTCTTTTTTTATTATTTTTGGGACATTTTCTACCCCAAGATAAATTCGGTAGGAACATAGCCCAAGGTACAATATGTGAAAGCTTATTCAGAAAGCGGTAGCAGGGTTAAATAACCACATTAGATCACACACTCACCAGCACACCCAGAGCTCTCTGCAAACATTTCTGGCAACATGCCTGTGCATAATCATGTAAGTTAGCCTGACATCATGAGACGAAGGAGGTCCTTCTACCATGCCCTCACCAGAGCACCCTTCTCACAAATGCATGAAAGAATCTTAGCATTTGATGTGTATCGGCGTTTGTTGAGTAACCACCACCATTCCTCTGGTTGTCTCCAGACTGCGCTGAATATGCTCACCCGGTGCCAGGCACTAGAATACAAGGACGACGGGATCCTGTTTGCCGCAATCCATCCAGGCTGGGTGAAAACTGATATGGGCACAGAAAAGGTACCATCCACGAAAGCTTGACCAGTAGATTATCAGCTCCCCTGTTCGGCTGAGCCTATGGGCCCTTTTGGAATGTTGTGATCAGGCAGCAGGAACCAACACAAAATGGCTGCCATGGGGAAGCTGGGACCTATCCCAAAAGGTCAGGAGGTTCCAAGCCAAGCTTTCTCCTAAGATGGGGGCAGCGGTTTCCAAACTGGGTTCTCCCTAGACACGAGGGTGATGCCTCCCGAGCTCTTCCAAAGCATTTCCTGCTCCAAGACAGGGCAAAGTCAGCATTTGGCTCTTTGCTTTGAGAAAGATTTGCTTTACCAAAGCGACTAGGGTTGCCAGCTATGGGTTGGGAAATACCTGGAGATTTTAGGGGTGGAGCCTAAGGAGGGCAGGGTTTGGGGAGGGACTTCTGTTGGGTATGACGCCACAGAGTCCACCTTCCAAAGCAGCCATTTTCTCCATGTGAACTGATCTCTCACCTGGAGACAAGTTGTAATCCCGGATCCCCAGCCATCACCTGGAGGTTGGCAACCCTAAAAACAAACGGACACCATGGCACTTATGGGTGCCACACTGGGGAGGACTGCACTGGACTAACATGTGGCAAGGGGGAGGGAAAAGAAAACAGGAACTGCTGACCAAGCTAGAGACCTGATGGCATATTCTGAACCAACTCAGGAAAGGGTCTTCTTCACTTCCCCATGACCAATGCTCCCTCTAAGCTGTGGAGTCTTGTGAGCAAAAATCCTACTTTGTGAGCTGCTGGCATTGAAGCTGTGAGTAAGCCATTTGGCTCCTGCATCAATTAGTTTGCTCTGGAGCCATCCTTCATGAGCGAAGACAAAATGTGTGAGCTGGAGGCTAAAAGACTGTGAGCTAGCTCGCACTAACTCAGCTTAGAGGGAACACTGCCCATGACCCTGCTGAAGTAGACAGGAAGAGGACGTCTTCACTAGCATTGTCCTCATTCTTGAGTCTGCAGCTTTTCTTGTGTACTCATCAGGGGCCTCCTTAACCCTCTTAAATGTCTGGCTCCGTGGTTCCACGGAACATAATTGTTTCCCAACCTCACCCAGCTCCCAAGTCCCCTAGTAACAATGCTCCCTCTAAGATGTGGGGTCGTGAGCAAAAATTCTACTTTGTGAGCTACTGGTGTTAAAGTTGTGAGCGAGCAATTTGGCTACTGCATGAATTAGTTTGCCCTGGGGCCGTCCTTCCTCAGCTAACTGTGAGCTAGCTCACACCAACTCAGCTTAGAGGAAACACTGCCTAGTAGTAACTCAAACTGTTTTTTTGCACTGTTTAACCAAATGCAGGCAGAGCTGATGGTGGAAGAAAGCGTTCATGGGATCCTTAATGTGCTCTCCAATCTCTCTGAAGAACATAGCGGGCGATTTCTGAATTGGGAGGGCAAGTTCGTTGCCTGGTAAAAGGAAATCGGGCAGAAGTTCAATAGAGGAACCCACCGGCAGGTGTGATGAAAGAGAAACAGCTGGACCTCCCTTTTGCCTGCTTGACCTTGTAAGAATCTAGGCTAAATCCCCATTAGTGCCCAGTAGTCCCACCACCCCCAGCTACAAAGCCACTCTGGGCACATCTAGCAGGTGTCTTCCTGGTTCTGGCAGGGACCTTTGATGTCTCAATAAGGCCTTCCCACACTGTAGGCAACCAGTTATATAGGCTTCACAGCCTGCATTGGGCTTCCACCAGGCAGCTGTATCCCTTGGCCAGCGGGAGGAACAGCATGGCCTAAAATTCTCTGCCCTGTAAGGCTGTAGGGCTTCCAGTCCTTGTAATAAGTCTCCTCCAGTTTCTTCATGGGCTGACAATAGGTAGGTTCCCTTCCAATAGGAATTCCACACAGAATATTTGAAGAACCTTAGACAGTACGTTCCTGTAGAAATCAGACTGCGAAGGGGATTTCACAGTCGTAGATGAACCATGGAAAAGGATGAAGTCCAGCTTCTTTTGAATCAAACTATTTGAGACCCACACAGGCTTCCCCGGGTACCATAAAGACACACTGCTCACAGGGGGTCAGTGGGGATTTTATTAGTAAAATATATCAAACGTGAAATCAGAAATGTCAGTAGAAAAATAAAAACCTGATATTAGCAGTACTGTTCTTCCTGTTGTACAAAGATTTGTTCACACGTCACAGCAATCAGTGGAGTACAAAGTTTCAGATACAGCCTCAGTGCAGCTCGGGAAAATCTCCATCACAGATGAGGGGGAGGACCGACATTGGCAGATCTTGGGATGGCATAGCTTAAAAGATACGTGAGGCAAAGATCACAAACATAACACACGGTATCCTCTTGAGTTTCCTCTTTGGGACATTTAGTGGTTCATCACAATTCGAAGTCCCTTGCAAGTGCCAAAATTCTGTACATGTTTTGGTAAGAGGGCAGCCTGTCCCACTATCAGTGGAGAAACAAAGAAGCTTCCTGGCCATTATAGGCTTACAGATTCTATTATTCTGCTGCACAAGTTACTGGTTATGGCACTTGCTGATGGGGAATGTCCCTTGTGTCCACTAAGGTTGCGATCCAAACATTTAGGAGCAAAGCAAAATAGATTGGATCTTGGGGTGGAGAAAAGAAGGGGGAGGGAAATGTTTTCAACTACCGGATCAACAAGGAGTTACGAAACAAACCAACAGAATCAAACTGCAGTAGCTGAACAAGAAAAGAGTAAAAAGCAGGAAAGAAAAATAAGATCAAAATCAAATAGTGACCTTTTTCAGATCCGGAGAAAGGAGTAGCCAGAAACGATAGCTATAAAGTGCTCAGCCCATCCTAAGGCACACAAAAAAACCCCACAACTAAAATGATCAGAGAATCTCACTGAATAATCCTGATTGTTACAGAGACATGAGAGGAAGAAGCAGCCCTTCCTAACTAGCTATTCTGCTGCCAGCAACCACTTAGTTTCAGACTATGCAATTTACAAAGTTTAGAACTTCCGGGGGGGGGTGGGGTGGAGAGCAGTCTGCCCCCTAGAGCCTCAAAAGCAGCTGGAGAAGCAGGCAGTGAATATTATAACTGAGAGAGATATAAGGGAAGGAGAAACTTGATTTTAAACAAGAAAGTCTGCCAGAGCCAATTCAAGAAAGGCTTGGAGAGGGGGGCTCTGAAGCATCCTACTGCAAAGTCATCCTGCAAAGGTGATGTACAGATTTGACACATTTCTATCCAAGGAACTCCACACATGTCTTCCAAGACCGTAAGAGGCCTGTACCACATACCTCCCCCATCCCCAAATGGCCTGTCAGCTGTTAACAGCCTCCTCCAGAACGAGCTGGCATCAGATCTTTAAAAGACATTCAGGACACTGGAAGGATTCATTGCCCCTGGCAGGTGGGTAAAACCCTAAATCCCTCCCTGAACCAAACCTCTGGAGGAATAATTTCTGAATTCCCAAGTGGCAACCAAATTATCCTCACTTAAGGAATGGTCAGGTTTCTAAGACTAGTCACTGGAAAGGGAAAAGGGCAAATTGCCCAGGCACTTCTAGGACCCAAAATTCACTGAAGGTCCCCCAGGGTGAGGCCTAGTTTGCAGATACAATTGCCAACTATGCAGCAAAACGGTGACCCTACACAAACTTCTTAAAATTCAGGCCGGTTCACTTTGACCCAAACAAGATTAAGATGATAGATTATCACATCGCTTGCATAAAACAAGTGCTAAAAAATATTTCACAGCTAAACAATAGAGACTGTGCTGGGGTTTGGGAACCAGTTACCATAGCATTTAATAGATTTCATCCGTCTACTGTTTACCTTGCAAACAGGAAACAAAGCACCTGTCTGCAAGCTCCAACAGAATGGTGTTTGTAAATGCAGTGCACATTTCTGAGGTAGCAACAGAGAATCTCTCACCTTAAGACAGTGGTAACTGGAATCCGAAAAACCCCTTGCCCGAAGAAGCAGCTCAAAGTGTCCCAAAGAGCTTCCAATTCACATTTCTCCCCAAAAGGGGTGGAAATTCATTAAAGTGCATCTCCCTCACGCAAACCGAGTTCAGAAGTAAAGTCTCTCCATGGCCAGCATCCTGGGATACTTTTAGTTACAAGATGATCTCATCTTCATGCTTGTTCACTGAACACACACAGATACACAAAATCCCACAAAGGACCCCCCCCCCCATGGCACTTAAGGTCACAAAAACAGTATAATTTATAAAACACACAACCAGCATCCATTTCAGCCAGCTTTAAAAGACAGGCCCAAAAGCTCGTTTGACAGCAGAGCCGGATGTGAAAGTTTCCAGCCCGTGGGGCAGTGCTCTAGAAAGATTTAAAAGCATTTCATCCTTCTCACCCGTTCACACGCACACAGTCATTCCACTGTACTGACTGGCCAGAAGACAGAGACTGAGCCGCCTCAATTGCCTTAAAACATCACTCAAAGCTCACAAAATCGGTGTGTGAAACAGTCTTTCCCCTGCAATCGAGGGCTTTGCTTGATCAAAGATAAAAGGGCCACTTGAACACAGGGCCCACAGTGATATTCTCCAGCACAAGCTTCCGCAAGACGAAGGGCAGCTGTGCCTGAGCGCAGCATATCCAGGTACGACTCTTGTCAGGCTTTCGCAGGAGCATTTCTTTGCTTATCATGCCCTTTGATCTCTTCAGCAACCAGCTTCGCTGCTTGAAGCCACTTGGTCCACACTGGCCTCCATTTCCAAGGCACTGCTAAAGCGTGGCTAAAATCCGTAAGAAGGAAATCATCACCACGCAGCAGGACTGCCCCGCACCTAACATCAGGGCCGTAAAGGGGGCCATCTCCTTCCCAGCAGCTCTGTAAACACCAGCAATCGCAGCACCTGTAAAGGGGGGGGAGGGGAGAGAATATGGTATTCACAGCCCAGTTACTCTCTCCCATTGTCTTTCCGTTCCCACACAAGAGCAACAAAAAGAAAGCCTACGGATCAACTTCCACGGACATTTCTGATTATTTCAGCCACGAAACTGGCACACTGGATCAGACTGATGGTCTGTCTGGTTTAGCACTTTTGACAGCAGCTAACGAGAAGCGGATTGCCCAGGCTAGACCAAGCTTGTCAGATGTCAGAAGCTAATCAGGATCAGCCCTGGTTAGTACTTGGACGGGAGACCCACCAAGGAAGTCCAGCGTTGCTATGCAGAAGCAGGCAATCCCATTTCGTTCCCTGAAAACCCCATGGTCTTGGGGTCGCTAAAAGTCAGCTGTGATCTGTTGGCACTTTACACCACCTACAAGCAGCACAAGACTGCATTTGGTGCAAAAGGCAGCAGGACTGCTGTCAACAGCTGGCTGAGGGGAACATGCCTCGCCTGTTTTGAAACAGCTACATTGGCTGCCAGTTTGTTTTGAGCTCGGTTCATGATGTTGATTACTTTTAAAGCCTTTCATGCCCTGGAAGGTTGAAAGCACCATCTTCTCCAATGTACATCTGTGCCCCACCTACAGTCTTCGGGTCACCACCTCCTGTCTGTTTCTCCACTTAAGGTAGCTTGCCTACCTACTTGCAATCCACTGCGCCCTGCTGTAGCTCCCACCCCATGGAACAA
>NW_015164189.1:36304-54713 GCF_001447785.1 Gekko japonicus
TTGTCTCAGAGCTACACTGAAGGAAAAACTGCCTGCAATAGTCTGGGGACTACAGACGTCAAGCAGAAGACCTCTTACTGAAGTACCTCTTGCTGTCCGCTGTTGCTCTCCTCTAAATGCCGTACCTTACCCTAAATGCCGTCTCCTCTAAATGCCTTCACAGTAGAGGCAAACACAGGATTAGGGGTTTTGCAACTTGTTGCCAAATGTCTCTGTGCACCTGCAGCTGGGTTTCGAGGATAGTCCATCAACTGTACCAGATACATGGACAGAAATATGCTCCCCCTCCCTGATTTACATCCTAGAGAAGATTGTCCCAATTACAGCCAGGGTTGGGCGGGCTGACTAATCTTTTGAATAGCCAACTTACTAGTTAATGTGCCTGCAGTTATTGGTCCCACGATGCCCATCAGCAGGATGCTCACTGACATGTACTTGCCATAGCTGTGACGCCGAAGGGTATAGAGGGCCAGCAATCCTGCGGGGATGTGGAAAAGGAGGGACGACACCAGAACCCACAGGAGGACACCATACCACATCTCTGATGGGAAAGAGGAGAGAGATTTCAGTGTTGCTACACCTAACAGTTTCCACCAAGATCAAGCTTCCGCTAGGACCTACAAAAGCTGCATAGGCACAGCAAAACCTTTATTTGGAATGTACTGCACAGTAATCACACTGACACACAAGGGAAAAATACCTCTGATAAACTGACAAAACTTAAAACATGAATAATACACAGCCTCACAGAATGGCATTAAGTTCTGCAGTTCTGGTCACCACACCTTAAAAAGGATATTATAGCTTTGGAAAAAGTGCAGAAAAGAGCAACTCGAATGATAAAAGGGTTGGAACACTTTCCCTATGAGGAAAGGTTAAGGCGCTTAGGGCTCTTTAGCTTGGAGAAACGACGACTGAGGGGTGACATGATTGAGGTTTATAAGATTATGCATGGGAAAGCGCAGGTAGAGAAAGAGGTACTTTTCTCCCTTTCTCACAATACAAGAACTCATGGGCACTCCATGAAATTGCTGAGCGGTCGGGTTAGAACAGATAAAAGGAAGTACTTCTTCACTCAAAGAGTGATTAACACTTGGAATTCACTGCCACAGGAAGTGGTGGCTACAAGCATGGACGGCTTCAAAAGGGAATTAGATAGGCATATGGAGCAGAGGTCCATCAGTGGCTATTAGCTACAAGGTATAGATAGGGACTCTGGGGCAAGGGATGCTCTGTCTTCTTGGTGCTTGGGGGGGTCAACAGTGGGAGGGCTTCTAATGTCCTGGCCCCACTGGTGGACCTCCTGATGGCACTGGTATTTCTGGCCACTGTGTGATACAGAGTGTTGGACTGGATGGGCCTTTGGCCTGATCCAACATTGGCATCTCTTATGTTCTTAAGTTTCTGTGAGCTAAATCATCCGAAAAGAATGCATACAATGGCAACATCACTCCACTATACTTCCCAACTCTAAAAATCATATTTCAAACAGCTGATGGGCTGATCACAGTCTCAGAATTTATTAAGAAAGATTAACAGACTAAATGATTCTGAGCACACACTCCTGCACTTAAGAACATAGGAAGTGCCTTCTAGGATCAGTGTAGTGTACTTATTGTAGTAGTCCCTGCAAAAATCCCTACAACCAGTAGAAGCCAAGTGATCCCCATCATCGATGGGCCAACAACTTTCTGCCAATTATCATTTCAGGCTAACAGTGCATTCAAATGTGACTTTCTGGTCCTATGTATAGAATTCCTGGAAGACACAACCACCGCAGAAGGGATACCCCCTTCTCCCCACATCTAAATCTTTCACTAGCTCCAGGTTTTCAAGATCCACATCACTAGAAGCACCACCTTTTGATGGTGGAAAGCGCTGCCAGGTTGCAGCCAACTCAAGGGGAACAGCAAAAGACATTCAAAGGGGGTTTGCCATTGCATGCCTCTGCAGTGCAACCCTGAACGGTGGCCTTTTCATCCAAGTACTCGCCAGGGCCAATCCTGCTTAGTTTCCAAGATCTGATGAGACCACTCTTTATTGGAATGCAATTCTGCCTGACGGGAAGACAAGGAAGTCACTGAAGGCTGATTCATCACCTGTTTTAACGCGGGCAAAGGCAAATCAAGTTAACATCTGAGCCCCTGCAAAGCGTGACGTCCCTCCCCCCGCAAAAAAATGGCTAAGGGCGCCTCTCGAGTCCGTGGCCTACAAGGACGTGGAAGCAGATCCTCCACTGGCTCCCACCAATCACCAGCCCTCCCCAGCAATAGGGACACGATTCCCCGAGCGCAACCCCGCACTTTTATAAGCCAGCCTAGGCGGCGGCGGCGGCGGCGGCGGCGGGGGGAGGGGCGGCCTACCTGGGAAGTGGCAGAAGGCGACGGAGCAAGTGATGTTGCCTTCCGGAACCACCAAGCTGAGGCTGAAGACCTTCTGCAGGACTCCTGGCACGGGAACCGTCGGAAGCCCCGCCGCCGCCCCCGTCCATGCCGCCGTCGCCATCAACCTCGCCTCAGCGGCGCCATGGAGAGGAAAACTAGCGGAGTGTCAAACAGCTCCCTGCTTCCGCTAAATACAGCGTCGCTCTTCCCTGGTCTCTCTATGATGGAGACGGTAGCCTACGGAGGAGAAAGTGTAGCCCGGAAGTGCCCATAGTTCGGCGGCGATTACTTGATTACTGTCTCTCTCTACGGAGCTTTTTGTTTTTTTTAAAGAGTCGGAAGTGTATCTAGGGCGAGGCAAAATCACGTGGCTCAAGGTTAGACTCTCCATTGGTTGTGCCGTCTTAACCCTACAGTTGGCCTCAAGCACTACCTCCTATATATGGATCTATATAGGAGGTAGTGCCTCAAGACGCCATTTTGGGTGGCTCTTTATGTACCGGAGGGGAAGGGAAGGGAAGGGGCTGCATATGGGCTGGTCAAACCAGCACTAAGGGAGGGTCTTGTTAGCCTCATGGACGACAGCCCTCGCCATACATTGCACACTTGCGTCACTGTTTTTATGAGGGCTTGGGACGACCATGGGCCTTTAAAAAAGTTTCTAGGATCTTTCACTTCCGGTTTCCATCTGCTCGCTTACCACAGGCCGGCTGGGAAAGTAACGTCTGCTGGAGCCTTTCTTTCCTCAAATCTCTATGGTCTTACACTGCATCAGAGGCGTCCTTTCATTGACTACCGCTAGGTGGTCCTGCTTCCGTTCTAGACGCGCGGCTGTTTGCGGCTTCCACGGTGATCCTCCCGTCGCTCTGGCCTACTGGTCACGGGTTTGCTCTCTGTGGTGGAGGAAGCACTCCTAGCGGCCTCGGGAGTGCTTCCTGTTTTGAGCCAAGAGTTGTGTGTAGGCTTGCGCCGTGTTGGAAGAGCCATGTCGGACTCAGAGGAGTATTCCTCGGGGGAAGATGAAGATTATCTTCCTTCAGGTGGGTTCCTTCTTCCTCGTGCCCTTAGGGAGAGAGAAAGCAGTTACAGAGGGTGAGTTTACAACTCTCCAGGTGGTGCCTGGAGATCTCCTGGAATTGCATCTGCTCTGTAGACTACAGAGACCATTTCCCCTGAAGAAAATGGCTTTTTCAGAGGGTGGATTCTATGGTATCTGCGCCTTCCCCAGGCAAACCCCCTTGAAATCCTGGACTGTCCCGAGTTATATCTGATAATCCTGATTTTTCTCCAGAAAAAACGAATTAGCACCTGCTGGCAATTTGGGGAGCACCGTGTGAGGGATTCAGTCCTAGAAGAATTTGTCTGTGTATTTGTTAAATCACAGAGATGCCTTGATGGAAAAGCTTTGCAATGTAAGGGTCCTAGTTCAACCCATGGTATCTCCCTTTAAAGACTAATGTCTTGGAAAAGAACAAAGTTTGAGTCCAGTGGCACCTTTAAGACCAACAAACTTTAATTCTGGGTACAAGCTTTGTTGGTAGTTAAGGTGCCCCTGGACTCAAACTTTGTATTGCTTCAAACCAATGTGGCTACCTACCTCAATCTGCCTTCTTGGGAAAAGATTTGAGAGCCCATAGAGCTGCTGCCAGTCAGAGGAGTCAGTACTGAGCTAGATGGACCAATCTGTGATTTTGTGTGAGGTATTAACATGCTCAAACTTTATTGAGTTAAAGTTAACTTTATGGTTCTATGTAGGTGTATGGTTTCTTTTTTTAGGGGACAGGGCACTTTGGTCAGCAGCCTGAAAGTCTGGGTAAGGATGAAATGTAAGACTAAAGGAGAGGTCATGACCAAAGAGTCCATCCTGCTCTGTGGCTGTGCTGTTTTCCTGTCTTCTATTCCCTTGTTAGGATGCAGCCCCAGGATCTCAAGACCTGAATGACCTGTGTGGTAACTGTAGCTTTCTTAACACAGGTGAAGATTACAGTGAGGATGATGTGAATGAACTGGTGGAAGAGGATGAGCATGAGGAAAAACAGTCACAGGGGGAAAAGTGCAAGAAGGGTTCCAAGGGGATCACAGGCCGGTAGGCACTCTCTAACTTCACTGTGGGTTAATAGGCGCAAGCAAACATTTGGTGAGAATTACCTTGTGGCTAGCTGCAGTCATGTATTTCTTTGTCCTGCTTAGGATGAACTATACTATGCCTTGGGCTCATGCATACTCTTTGTGCTGGAGCCTTGGTAAGAGATGCCAGCAACAGAGTAAAATTGCCATTAAGACGTAGCCAAGGAAAGAACTCAGTGTAAAGCTGCAGAGACTAGTTTGCAGCATCTGTAAATGCTGAATTTTGCCTACAGTTAGCAACCCTGACACTCCTTGCCCTGATATTGGTATGTTAGCAGAGCTGTGTCTCAGTCCAGTTACCTGAGCAGCCTCTTGGATCTTGTCATCCTGGCCTATAGGATTTACACTGAAATACATATATACTGTCACTTTTTTAACCTGTGAACCTTTCAGCCTAGCTTAGGTTCATGTCTGAAGCTACTACAAGGGGAATGGTTTAGTGTAGCAGCTAAAGTAAAGAGCTGTCAAGGATGGCGAGTGGGCGTCAACATGGCAAATGGGGTTCAATGTGGCCAAGTGCAAGGTGATGCACATTGGAGCCAAAAATCCTAAATATAAATACACATTGATGGGGTCTGAACTGGCAGAGACTGAGCAAGAGAGAGATCTTGGAGTTGTAGTGGATAACTCACTGAAAATGTCGAGACAGTGTGTGACTGCAATAAAGAAGGCCAATGCTATGCTGGGGATTATTAGGAAGGGTATTGAAAACAGATCAGCCAATATCATAATGCCCCTATATAAATCAATGGTGAGACCTCATTTGGAATACTGTGTGCAGTTCTGGGCACCACACCTTAAAAAAGATATTATAGCTTTGGAAAAAGTGCAGAAAAGGGCAACTCGAATGATAAAAGGGTTGGAACACTTTCCCTATGAGGAAAGGTTAAAGCGCTTAGGGCTCTTTAGCTTGGAGAAAAGACGACTGAGGGGTGACATGATTGAGGTTTATAAGATTATGCATGGGAAAGAGCAGGTAGAGAAAGAGGTACTTTTCTCCCTTTCTCACAATACAAGAACTCGTGGGCACTCCATGAAACTGCAGAGCGGTCGGGTTAGAACGGATAAAAGGAAGTACTTCTTCACCCAAAGAGTGATTAACACATGGAATTCACTGCCACAGGAAGTGGTGGGAGCTACAAGCATGGACGGCTTCAAAAGGGAATTAGATAAGCATATGGAGCAGAGGTCCATCAGTGGCTATTAGCCACAAGGTATAGCTAGGGGCTCTGGGGCAAGTGATGCTCTGTCTTCTTGGTGCTTGGGGGGGGTCAACAGTGGGAGGGCTTCTAATGTCCTGGCCCCACTGCTGGAACTCCTGATGGCACTGGTATTTCTGGCCACTGTGTGACACAGAGTGTTGGACTGGATGGGCCTTTGGCCTGATCCAACATTGGCGTCTCTGATGTTCTGATGTTCTGTGACCTAGGAGGTCCCAAATTCACATGCTGCCTCTTAGTCAAATCAGCCACATTCTCTCCTCCCCATCCTGGGACTCCAAATCTGTAATACAGGAGTAATTACATTCGTTTATTTTATTGGGCTATTTTGAAGGTTGTTAGAAAGTAACATATGTAAGAACCTCATAAATTGCTTCACATGTCAGGGTGTATAAATGATAACACTTTTCATAGAATAACCAACAGGCACTGGTGGTAGCCAGCTGGCCCATGTGCATGTGGGTTTTGATAATGTTTGTCCTTAGGAAGAGGTGCAAAGGAGGTGGCCTCTCCTTAGAATTGGATGGCGAAACCTCAAAAGATGACGCAAGTGACAGCAAGGATGGTGATGATCTGGAAGAGAGTTGCCCAGTTGTAAAGGAAGAAGAGAAAAAGAAAAAAGAGGATGCTTTGTGGGCCAGCTTCCTCAGTGACGTGGGCCAGAAACCCAGAGCCGCTGCTACTGATCAGGCAACCTGTGTGCCGAAAGACAAGGTGAGAGCAGTCTAGTCTGGGACAGAAAAAGTACAATTGGCATGCTTGTCAGGTTCTCGGTCTTTTCAGTCAAATACCTTGAACTCTAACATTTGCACTTCGTTCAGTCTCTGGGATCTAAAAAGTCCTTGGCAAAGGGGCTTCCATGAATATTCAGAGCTGATGTGCTGTGAATATCCCAGCAGTGAGCTGGCCGAAGCCCTTGCTGCCATTTTTTCTTGAAGGGAAGGCTTTTAAACCTAGGCAGGGATATTGGGTGCCAGTAGATGTGGTGGTGAGACAGGAAAGAGGCAGACTTTGTGGTTATACATGGAAGAACTTAAGTTGAAACCAAGAATGCAGTGGTTGGGGAAATCTGTGAACGTTTCACTCCCATTAGTTTCAGCTTGGACTAGTTCTTAAAATATTTTTTGATGTAGATATTGTTGCAATGGTTGAGTCTCAAAGTCAGAGAAGTTTGAAGGAAATGTAGATGTTGGTTGTAGGCAGCCTTGGCGCTGAAGTTGATGAGGAGTGCTTCAGACCATGCACTTGAGTGGAATTACAGAGCATTTTTGTGTGTTTCCATAAGGTTTCTTGGTTTTTTAAATTGTTCTCTGCTTTTTGGCATGAAACGGTAGAGTATGGGGAGGGCTAAATAAATAGTTCTGATGTAAGTGCCTTTGGGACGGTAGTTTTTCAAATCTCACCTTTGCATGTATCCAGATTCCCTTTTAATCAAGTTTCCCACCATGGCTAGTAAACTGCTTGGCCGGCTGAGAACATGCGATGGTGAAACGCTGCAGCCACCCGGAAATACAGTGTCTGTCTGACTGCCTCCCACCCTCTGTTCTGTGACAGAAACCACTCCTTTGTCTGAGTTTCTCAGACATCACCTCGCCGTAGTGACCAGGCTACATAATTCTGATCACACTGGGCCACAGTGCTGTCATGTTAGATGCTGTACATAGGCAGCACATTTCCCCTCCTTTATTGGACTCTGTGGCCTGTTGTCTTCAGGCACTCATGAAGCTACTTTCAAGTCCACGAAGTCCCTCCCCAAAATCTGGTTGGTCTCTAAGGTGCTACTGGACTCGAATCTTAGGTGTTCTGCTGCAGACCAACACGGCTACCTGTGCTTTCACAGCAGAGTGGGGATTCAAACCTACGTCTCCCAAATCCCAGTCTGACACTCTAATCACTATTTCATTCTGGGGATTGAACCCAGCACCTTCTGTATACATTGCAGATGTGCTGTCACAGAGCCATGGCCCCAGCCGGTCATAGGAAGAGGTATAACATCCAAGTGTGGAAAGGGCAGGTCCTAATGCTCCAGTTGTATAATGAGCATCCCAGTGTCCATTTCCCTGTGCAGAGGTAATTCTGCTGAAGTGGCATCCCTGGGGTAGCTGTATTCCTTCGTCCTGCTCAGTGTTCTGATTGTAGTTTTTAATGTTTTTGTCTGTATTTTAGCTCTGGTTTTGTTTTATTGGTTTTAATGATTTCAAAGATGTGATTTTATTTTAATTTGTTAGCTGCCTCGCTGGCCCTCTTGAGGGCAGAAAAGCGGGGCCTGAATTTTGCAAAATAAAAAAATGAATGTTTCTGTGGAGTGCCTGGGGTTAGAAACATTTTAAATAGTAGAGTTTTCAAGGAGACTACTGACCAACAGGAGAGAAACTGGGGGCAGCACAGATCATTTCTAGCAATCAAGATGAGAGTGGGGTGAGCGCTAGAGGGAATCTGAGCTGGTTCTGGCATTTTGATGAGTGTGATTGCTCGTCTGTTTCTTAGCCAGCAGAGAAAAATGCGTGCAAGCCTCAGGAGGTGGCAAAGGAACCCACGAAGCCCAAAGTCGCCATTACTGAAGTGTTTGACTTTGCAGGCGAGGAGGTGAGGTAAGTCTGGCCTGTAGCTGCTTCACTCTCAGAGAGACAAGCATTGAGACCTTCATTTAGCTGCCGTGTTCACCTGAAACCTGCCTGTTTTTGAACAACACTTTGAAAGAGGACTAGAAAGGTGCTTAAAATGGACTTGTGCCTCGCCTCTAGGGAGTCACAGGGCAAGCAAAGGACACTGCTGCATCTGTTTGACAATGCATAGCTTTAAAACAGAAGAACATTCAAGATAAGAGGAGTTCCCAGCAGTCTGGGTCTCTGTCCTAGCCTTGGAATGGTTGAGAGAGAAGCCTTTGTTGCTTTCCTCTGTGTTTGAGAAGAGCCAAGAACTGGTTCTGATGTCAGGAGCTCCCTAGGCCAGTTTTGTAGTCCAACACTAGCTGCGACTTTTGAAGCTGCAAGAGAGTCCAAGGCATGTTCTCCCTTTGCCCAGACCCAGTTGGAAAAGTGGCTTTTGCTAGATGTTAAAAAATTGTTTCCCTCGATAATACCTCCTTCGTACTCAATGGTTTAATTGACATTTCTGTTTTTATATTTTTTTTGTATCCGTTATAAGTTTATTTTTGCTCATTTTATGGCATGTTTACTATATTGCTTTGTGTTTAGTTAACTGTGTCGGTGGCCCTGATGGGGCTGAAAGGTGGAATATGAGTCTTGTTAGTAAAAAAATAAAATAAAATGGCAAGATGGGTTTTGTTTGGTCCCCCAACAGACAGGACTGTAATCTAAGGAGGCTTGTTGAATCAGGTCAGCATCCTGTTTCCAGTAGCGGCCAGCAAGCTGCCTTTGGGAAGTCCACCCACATGGCCTGATGGGCTTTCCCATGGTTTTCTGCCCAGCATGTGGCATTCTAAATGATGCTGCTTTGACTAAATCAGCTCTCCAGGTTCATTCCCTGCTACTTGCTGTTGATAAGACTTCTCCGCCATTCATTCTCTTGTGTTCAGAAAAACCTGCAACACTTGGCTTTGCCAATGTTATGGCAACACTCTCTTCCTTTTCCTCTTTTCTATTGGGCTAAATGTTTTTTAAAAATCATTTGTCTTGGAAGTGCAGAAGCTCTATGCAATATCCCTGATCCTCCACGTTTCCCAGTGAAGGGGAAATTGCTGTTCAAACAAATTACAAAGATGATCTGAATCCAATGGTAATAAGAGAAAGAAATTTTGCTTATAAAAATAGAAGCACACTTTACATGGTGTGATCATGTAGGTACATTTAGCTTATTGTGAACAGATTAACTTCAGAAAGGTTAACTTGCTACAGCTCCAAGCCCAGGTAAGAGAGAGAAGAGGAGAGGTCCTGTAGAAGATGAAAACAGGCGGCAAGCAATGGCCAAAGAGGCTGCACATTGAACTGATGAGAGGATGGGGCCAACTGCCAAGTGTCCCTGAGTGAGAGAATTCTCTTAACCCTTTCCCTCCCAGATCCTCTTGCATGTAGAGTCACAATATCCAACAATTTCCTTGGGGGGAGGGAAGTAATAATTCACCATAGCTACTGAAGTTATGGCACAGAAGCAACAGGTTTGAATAGCAGGAAGGCAGGGTGGTATTGAATGTTATGAGATCGGTTCTATCAAGAGGGTAAATTATAACCCTCTTTGAGACGTTGTGGATTCTTCTCCCTTTTAACTTTTCGCGGAATAGCATCTATTCTGGTTGTTTACTCCACAGATGTTGGATTTAAATGAGCTTCAGGCACATGAATGAGGAGGTGTGGTTGGGCTAAAAATAGAGCAGACAGCCTTCTTGAGGAATGATCTGTTATCCAAGATGGTTAAGGATGGAACATGCGTGCTCAGAGGCAACTTTTGGTTGCCAGGTTGGGACAGACCTGGAAGGAGAGGGGACTTCTGCCATCGTACATTGCTTGTGAATTATCCCAGAGGCATGGGCTGTCCACTGCTGAAAAAAGCACATTCATCTGATCTTGCAAGGCAGTTCTTAGTTTCCCAGGTTCCCTTCTGTGCTGCAGTTCTGTAGTTCCGATGCAAACTGATTCCTCGTGATTTAGCACAGAGAGGCCACAGAAACATGTCTTGTTTTCAGAGCAGAGCTTGAAGTCATAAGCAAGCAAGGAACTTTGCTGGCTTTGCATTCTGCATGCTGGGGCAAAATGTAGCACATTTCCAGTTTTGCAGAGTGTAAGCCAAGGCACAGACTTGTTCCTTCAGAGCTTCCTGCCAGCCACTTTCAGGAACAGGAGCTCTGGGCCATTATTTGTGTTGCCTGTGGCCAGGAACATTGTAGATGTGGAAGGGTTGCCATGGAACTGCTGCTGAACTCTGAAACTGTTCTGCATCCTTCAGCATTTCACATTTTGTCCCCCAAGTTCCATTTTTTTCATGTTGGGCTTAACTTCTAGTTAACCTTTTCTTTGCCTCCTTGCTATACATACTTGCAAACCCACCCCTAGCTACCTTACCTCAATGACAGTACATATTTTGCATGTGGAGATGGACACCAGTTGAGTCCCTGGCAGAATTTTATCCTCGCAACAACGCTGTGAGGTAAGGTAGGTTGAGAGATAAGTGATTAGCCCAAGATAATCCAGTTAGCTTTGTGACAGTTGGGGATTGGAACCTAGATCTCTCGAGACCAGCACTGTAACCAGTGCAGCAAACTGGCTCATTCCCTATCAGTATGGTGGTATCTTTCAAAACTACAATAGTGGCCTGTATCCTACCATGCAATTCTGAAAGGCAGGGTATAAATCTGATAATAAATAAAATAAATAAATCTAACTTTTCTAAAGACAGCGCAATTTGTGCCTTATTCCCCCCCACACACAGAGTTTCTGGGGATCAGCGGTTCTTCAGAAACGCCACAGGCAGCAAAGTTGAGGTGTGCACTGGGAACAGGGAACTGGTGGAAATCGCCACTCTCAAGAAAGCTTAAGGTCCTTAAGACCTCAGAATGTGTAGTCGTGCATACAAACCCCACTGATAAGACTTCCCTAATACCAACCCACCCCTTTAACAGGCCAGAAATGTCTCTGCTCTCTATTGGAGCCAAGACTTCTACTGAGTCCAGCTCATTTGAAGAAATGTATTTATTTACAAAATGTATGCCTACCTTTCTGCCCAATCAGGGCCACCAAGGCAGCTAACAAAAGCAGAATGTTGTAAAACACACAATAAAAACCAGTAGTAACACCTATATAAAACACAAAAAACAAGCAAATACATAGGGCTGGAAGGAGGGATCATTGATCAGACAAAAAAAAAATTCTTCAGCCACTGGCAGAAAAATCATGATGGAAGGAGACAGAGGGATTCATTAATATTGGTGCCATGATCAAGAAGCCCCCGAAGAAGTAATTCTTTTACGTTCTGAAAATAAGTGAGCATAGAATGGAATCTTCAGCTGTGCTAGTTTGGCCTGGGTGGAAGTTGATGCCCTGTTTTTGTCTGGGAGGCCTTTCTAGTGCTTTTGCTCTCCCCTTCTCTTTCTCTGGCTTTGGCTGTGCAGAAGTGTTTGTGTATTTACTGTCTGGCTCTGTTCTTCTCTTTGTAACAGGATCACTAAGGAAGTAGATGCTTCATCCAAAGAAGCCCAGGTCTTTCTGCAAAAGCAAGAGCAGAAGGCTGTCAGCCCAGTTTCTCATCCTACAGGTTCTGGGTAAGACCCTGGCATTTTAGTCATACAGCAGCAAATGTCGCAGGGAGGGGTCGGTTCAGCTGTAGAGGATGAAAACGGGGGGGCTCACTGCATCTTTGAAACCAGTGGAGTTTGAGAATCTGTTCAGTCTCTTGGATCTCTCCGTGGTCAGTCTGTCTCCGGCCCCTTTGAACCTTTACTCTAGGGGAACAGATTGATTCTCTGAGCTATGGAGGTCCTGTGGGTTTTAGCTTGTAAGGAGGGAGAAATTCCACTGTCAGGTGGGTGTTGTGTCTCCCCGATTCAGTTATATGCTTCTGACCCCTCTACGTCAGCTCCTGGTCTTGCTGTAGACAGAGTGTGGCTCTGGAGAGGTGTGAAGATCACATGCTGCTTCCTTTGTGCATGGGAGTTCTTGGTTCGGGCTCCTGCCTCTCCAGCTGCACCTGCATGGGTTGGTGGGTATTGCTGTGAAACCCTCGGTGTGCATCTTATGCAGCTTGGTGTCAAGTCACAGCTGACTTATGGGGTTTTCAAGGCAAGAGTAGTACAGAGGTGGTTTGCTTGCCTCTGTGTAGCAACCCAGGACTTCCTTGGTGGTCTCCCATCCAAGTACCAACCAGAGCCAATTCTGCTTTGCTTCCAAGATCTGACAAGATGAGGCTAAGTTGGGCTGTCCAGGTCAGTTATGCATCCTAGCTGGCCATAATTCCCTGTTGATGCTGTTTTGTTTTGTTTAACCGGGGACTGTAACTGTTGGGCTGTGTAATAGGTTTGACCAAGGACTTCTGTCACTCAGTGCACAAATGGAGTGGTGGTTCCCACCAATAAGCTGTCACATTAGAAAGCAGCAGCCAGCCTGCTTTCGTTGAATCCTATTCTGGAAAGCAAAAGCCCTTCTCCTTGGCAGGCCTCCGAGCAACCCCAGAGCTTACAGGGCAGCAAGGCAGTGTGTAACCCAGGCCCTTGAAGGCCCTTGGGCTTACTCATAAACAGAGGCAGGCTAGAACTATTGGGGGGGGGGGGTTGAGGCTCACTGCTCAGGAACAAGCCTCAAGTGGCTGACCCCTAAAGTTTGGATTTGCCTGGCTTGGCTCCTCTGTACACAACACGGGTTCCCGTCTCTCCTTTTGTCCAAGGCCAGAGGTTCCCTTTTCATCTGAGTGCTTACTGGATGTCACAGGAGCTCCTGAGAGGAGTTTGTCAGAATATGTACATACACAAAATGGCAAAAACCATCCCTTCTCCCATCAGCTCTGTGATCTGGATGGAATGGAAATGCGGAGTGTGGACACACAAGTCTTGGGGGAGTTAAGAGTCCTGGGAGCAGCGATTTGTTCCCCGGTGTTCAGGTACAAATAGCTCCTGATTGTTGAAAATGAGCAGCCCTGCAGTTGGGGCACACTTCAGCCAAGGGCCAGTCTGCCTAACCCAGGGCCAGTACTTGGTGGGGGGGGGTCTTCATGGTGGGCCCTTGTCTCTCACTTCACTTACGTGCTCAGAAGTTCCAGTCTACTGGAGAGTTTTGCTAAGCCATCCCAAGCTGAACCATCATTCAGCTTCTCTCTTCTGATCAGCTGACCCCCTGAACGTCGTCCTCTGCCCATCCGTCTCAGCTGGCCTGGAGGGTTGGCCAGCTCAAGCCCTCCCAGGTGCTTCCACACCCTTCTCATTCTCCTGCCCCCTCTGCAGTTGGGAGGCTTCTGTTGCAGCCTCTTCATTAAGTTCCGTCTAGCCGTGATGGTGCACGTTCCACAAAGACGGGGTTGTTGGAGGGACCAGACTGGCCTTCAGAATCCGCCTGAAGCGTGCATCGCTCCTGTGGGGCCCAGAAATCCTTGTTTCCTTCCTCGCTTTCCTAAGTCCCTTCACCAGCTGGAGACATGGCAGCACCCCCTAGATCTGAGTAGGGCCCTTGCAAATCACCTGCAGTAGCAGGAAAGCTGGTTTCAGAAAGTCTAGCTCCCCACTCATAAAAAGCCATGCCAAGACCTCAACTGATCAGATGGCTTCAGAAACTAGTTCGCTTGGCATACAAAACTCTAGGGAAAAGAACTCATGAGGGAATTGTTGGCCAGTTAGAAGCACAGCAGGATTGGCAGTCTTCAGCATTAACGATAAGAGGCATCCACAGCATGTAATCTGCCTCCATGTTTGCCACAGAGAGCCAGTTTGGTGAGCCAGTTTGGTGTAGTGGTTAAGTGCGTGGACTCTAATCTGGGAGAACCGGGTTTGATTCCCCACTCTTCCACTTGCAGCTGTTGGATGACCTTGGGCAAGCCATAGTTTTGTCAGAGGTGTTCTTGAAAAGAGCCGTTTCTGTCAGAGCTCTCTGAGCCCCACCTACCTCACAGGGTGTCTCTTGTGGGGAGGGGAAGGGAAAGGAGTTTGTAAGCCGTTCTGAGACTGAGTGAAGGACAGGGTATAAATCCAATCTCCTGTGTACAGACATCAGGTACTGCACCATGGATGTCAGTCAATCTGGACCTAGATGGGAAAACAGCTTTTGGAACCCAAACAGTCAGCGGTGCCTTCCTCATCCAAGTGGGCACAGAACTTTAGAATTAAAATAATCATTTCTACTATTCAGAGTTATGGAGATGCTCCTTGCCCTACCTGCAAGATGGGGCCCTTCTGACTACCAGCTAGGGACCGTCACAGGGCAGCCTATTGCATCTCACGAAGTGACATGTACCCATTTCATCTTCCACCTTCTTTGCTAATCCACTGCTTTCTGCGTTATGGAGATGCTCCTTGCCGTACCTGCAAGATGGGGCCCTTCTGACTGCCAGCTAGGGACCATCACAGGGCAGCCTATTGCATCTCATGAAGTGACACGTACCCATTCCCACCTTCTTTGCTAATCCACTGCTTTCTGTGTCTCACTCTTCATCACCTGAAGAACAGCACTTTTCCCATGTTTAGCACATTATCAGAGGCATTTGACCCTGGATACTTATGTTGGACACATGAAGCTGCCTGATACGGAGTCAGACCATTGGTTCCTCAAAGTCAGTGTTGTCTACTCAGACTGGCAGCGGCTCTCCGGGGTCTCAGGCAGAGGCCTTTCACATCACCTGCTGCCTGGTCCTTTCAACAGGAGATGCCAGGGACTGGACCTGGGACCTTTTGCATACCAAGCAGATTCTTTACCATTGAGCCACAGTTCCTTCCCAGTTTCTGCCCTGGAAGTCTTCAGCCCAGAGGGTTCCTTCCATCCATAGATATAGGAAGCTGTCAATTGCTCCTGCCTCCGCTCCTGGTGGGAGTAGGTCTCCAGCAGTCAGCAACGCTTTCTGTACCTTTGTGTAGTAGATAAAACACCCACTTTTCCGTCCTTCGTTTCTCGCTTTGATCTCCAAAATTACAGCCCTGAGCCGGTGACCTCTGCAGCCCTTTGATGCCTTCCAGGTTGGGATAAGCTAACCAGTAGGTAAAGTTCAGCTTCGGAGCAAGTCAAGGCAACTCCCTCTTGTTCAGGCTTGGACTTGACTGACGAGGCATGGATTCACACAAAGCAAATCGCTGGGTCAGTAGTAGCGCTTTTGTTTCTAGCAACCGGGAATTCGCGTGGTTTTTCTACTCTCCCTCCCCCTTTCCTGAGCACGTTGCTCAGTCTAGTATAAAAGACAGCATCTTGGGAGTTACCATAGAATGACCAGAGCTCTCAAGGAAACAGAACCATCTTGGTACCCCTCTGCATGCAGTTGTGGGACCTTGCAGGTTTCTAGCTGTCTGTCCTGGTGCTGTTGGGTAAGCTGACCCAAAGCAAAGAGGAGTTCTGGGATTGTCTCCTTCAGAAGATGACCCCATCTCCTGTTACTGTCCTTGCAACAGAGTTATCTGCATTCTTTCTGCTTAACTGCTGCTTGCTTTCCAGCTCACAGGAAGGAAAGGAGTACTCCCACCAGCTCAGACGGTCGAATGTCCTGCCCGTGACCCAGGCAATCTAGGCCTTGCAGAGTTGTTCGATTTGGACCAGTCCTCAATCTCATCTTTTGATGTTGATTTAAATAAGCCTTAGCCAAATGCAGATGAAAGTTTTGGCTGGGCTCCGGGCGGGGTGCGTGTGTGTGTCTGTGATGAGAGTTCTCTTGTCGACACTAATGCAACTATTCAGATCGCAAGGCAGCAGAGCTGGTAACCTGGCTGTTTCCAGCCACCAGAGGGCGGCAAACTGCTCTGCCATATAAACAATGAACTTGATTCCTCTCTGGATGATGTCATTCAGACTACTGGATTTAATAGCCATTAGAGAGTCTTTTTTTTTTTTTTTTGGTTGCTTAGGCCAGCAAAGGGCCTCAGCTGGCCCCTCCAATAGTTCTGACGGCATAACAGAAACATCCCACAGGTTTAAATGGTCACCCACCTTGGAATGCTGCCAGACATGCTTTTTTGGGATTAAGGGCTGCAGTTTGCTTAAACCAGCTGTGTCAAGATAAGAGCCCCCCCCCCATTTGAATTAGGAGCTCACATCCAAGGGATCTCATGCGGAGAGACATAATGGGGGCTTTAAACCCTAAGGGGAGAGGTAGACCTGCAGTCTCAGCCAGGCCGCCGAATCTCTGGGCCAGCGTTTGCTATTGGGGGCGGGGGGGAGATGTCCTTGTGAATTAGTGGATGCCATAAGCACACCTTCGTTGGGAAAAGATAGTTGGTGAGCTTTGGGAATAAAACAGTTGCAAGTAACCTCCTGTTTTTAAAAGCAAGCTTTTTTTTTCGGCTGCATAGGCCGCCAGCCAGCTACGGAAAGCATTTCCTGTGCTTCTAAGCACTGATAGCACTTTGTGGCCCAAAGCTTTTTCTCGTGTCGAGCCGCCACACTCCTATCCCACAATTCCTGGGCTTTGGGGGCCCGTCTGCTGGGCAGTGCTCCATCTTGCCTCCCGGCCAAAATGAAGGTAGGGCCGTAAAAGTTCAGCTGGAGGAGGCTGATTGGTCCCTGGCCCTGAGGAGGGAGGGACCAGGCACTGTGAGCATCTGTCCTTCATTAAGCTGCTCTGGGCCTTTGCGGAAGGGGGAGGGAACCCAGCTGCACAGCCCCAGTTTTTGGAGGCAGCCGCCAAAAGGGGAGCTTTGATGCGGCTCTGAAAAAACGTGTCTTGGAGCGTCAATACAGCTCCTGTAACTGCAGGCGTTCTGCCCTGCTGCCCAGCAGCACCCTGCAAAGAGAGAGAGAGAGCGCTTCTTTGGCTCATCTGAGAATTCCTTTGGATCAGCGTGGGGCCTGGGGATGGGTAGAGTTTTGAATTGGGCAGCGATCGCTGGTGCTGGGGGAGCTTGGGTTCGGTAACCTGCCTGATGTAGTCTTGTGCTCTGCGCTGGACAACCAGCACCCTCTTTCTCTGGCTCCTCGACCTTACAGAGGGTGCTGGTTCTGAGAGCTGAATTTCCCCCTCCCCGCTATGAAAGTGCCACAACCAACCCGGGGTCATACTTGTCTGGCAGAGGGCGAGGGAAGGATCCTGGGAAGAGTTTGTGTCCCCTTTGCGTGATTTGGAGATCCATCCCATTGCCTCATGCAAAGGGGACACGGGCAGAGGGGGCAGAGCTGTGTGCAACAGCAGCAACTCCCCCAAGAGGTGGTTCCTGGCATTTGCCCGGCACACGTAGCAGGCAAGGCACGAGGGGTTAGGAAATGCTAGGAAACCTCTCTTGAGGGAGTTGCTGCGGTTGCACACAGCTCTGCCCCTTCTGCAAGACATAGAAGAAGAAGAGGAGGAGGAGGAGGAGGAGGAGATTGGATTTATACCCCGCCCTTCACTTGGAGTCTCAGAGCGGCTTACAAACTCCTTTCCCTTCCCCTCCCCACAACAGACACCCTGTGAGGTGGGTGGGGCTGAGAGAATTCTGGCACAAACTGCTCTTTTTCAAGGACAGCTGTGCCAGAGCTTGTGACTGACCCAAGCTCACATCAGCAGGTGCAAATGGAGGAGTCGGGAATCAAACCCGGTTCTCCCAGATTAGAGTCCGCGCACTTAACCACTACACCAAACTGGCTCTCGAACCTGTCCCTGTAGATGTGTAACGCTTTGTCACTGGGCTCCTGCAAGCTGGCCCTTCCCTGGCATCCAAAATCTCTGCCAGCAGTGAATTGCAGCTGTTCAGTCCCACGTGGCGCTTGCATTCAGGAGATCAGGGAGGCTCCAGTGTAGAGCAGCCTCTTCAGACTGACTGTGCGGCCTGATGTTTTATTCCCCCCACCCACCCCCGGACGACCTTTCTCGTTGGCAACAGGAGCACAGAGGGCCCGATGCCAGACTGCTGCGTTGGCTGTGGAGGGGGGTGCGGCACCTGCTCTGAAGACCTCCTTTGTAGTCATTGTCTGCACATGTGTGCCCATTTTGAAGGGCCTAGAAAACAGGGGAGGGGAAGTCTGCTCTGGAAATCTGCTTCAGCTTTTGCGCACGGAACCTCTTCCAGCAGGAAAAAGGGCACAGCTTTGTCAGCAGCCCATGGGTGTGGGCAGCAATCCTGCAAGCCGT
>NW_015164189.1:54755-55125 GCF_001447785.1 Gekko japonicus
TGGGGATTTGAAAGGGGAGGTGTATCCCTCCGGCACTCTCGCAAGTTTCTGCTTCTCGCTGTGGAAGATTCCACCAGTTTGCTAGGGGAAAAGATAGACAGCATTGTACATTATCCGAGTGATCCATGCAGTAGCCCTGTAAGGTTGGTCACTGTTGTCCCCGCTCTACAGAAGGAGTTGGCAGGCTGAGTTCTTAGCAGAAGCAAGATCTGAACAAGCTCAGTCTTTTAAGAGGGTGAGCAGAGGTCTGCGTATTGGCCGATTTCTTTAAAGCTGAAGCAGCTGCTCCTTTTCACTGGCATGTGCCCACAAGAGATGTTTCAGAGGCAGGCCATGGCAGAGGCAGGAAATCCAGAAGAAGAATCAGACT
>NW_015164189.1:55135-74698 GCF_001447785.1 Gekko japonicus
AAACTGGGGAAGAACAGGTGCTCTTGTGCAACTGCAGAGACAGAACAGCTTAAGGCACACAGCAGAGGAGGCATGTCTGTATTTCTTACTGGCTCCTCCGTTTATTACTTTGCTTAGGAGACTTCTATGGCACCTCTCCAGAATCCTTCAAGGCAGCTTTCCCATGCTACTTGGTGAGTCTAAGACTTTGAATGATGAAAGCGGAGCCTGCCCAGATCGGGACATCCCTCCCATACCCGACTGGGAATAAGTTCCCCTGTTCTCTGTTCCTCTCTTATGCCCCAACCACAGTAGACCAAAAAACAGGCAAGCTGTCCTGCAGCCTCCGAGGAGATGTGAGGCCTGTTAAGGGCACTCCTGCAGACCGTCTTGCCTCAGCCATTCAGAACTCTTCAGCTCAACAAAGGCTACTGAAGCACATCTCCTGATTAGAACAGAGATGTCATCTGTCTGATGCCATTGGGGTGTCTAGCCCAGCTGTGGTCTCAGGCCAGGGACCTTCCACAGCCCTGTCACCCAAAGGCTTTTCAGCTGCAGATTGGACTTGGCCCCTTTGCCGTACAAAGCAGGTTCTCTCTGCCGAGCTAAAGCCTCCCCTCCTCTTCGCTTCCAGACTTCCAGGTGTGTCCTATCAGTATTCTTCTGTAGTAGCAAACTCTGCCCTGAACCCTCGAGCACCCGGCTGGATCATGCGGTTCTTCGCAGTGTTCCTCCTTTGCCCTGAGAACAGCCTTTTAATTAATTCCAGTGGCTTGTTGGGAAGACTGGGAAAGATCCCCTCCTGCCCTTTGCAGGTACTAGATGAGATGCAAGGCTGGCCAGATAGCAAATAAGGTAAAGGTAAAGGTTCCCTTGCTCGAAAGCCAGTTGAGTCCGACTCTAGGGTTGCGGTGCTCATCTCCGTTTCCAAGCCAAAGAGCCAGCGCTGTCTGAAGAAATTTCCGTGGTCATGTGGCCAGCATGACTAAACACCAAGGCGCATGGAACGCTGTTACCTTCCCACTGAAGTGGTACCTATTTATCTACTTGCAATTTCTCGCTTTCGAACTGCTAGGTTGGCAGGAGCTGCAGCCAGAGAGGGGAGCTCACTCCTTCATGCGGCACACTTGGGTCTCGAACTGCTGAACTACCGACCTTCCACAGCCTGCAGTTCAGCGTCTTAACCACTTGAGCCACCGCAGCGGGGAGATAGCAAATACGCACACCTGAATCTGGAGACAAGCCTTGAAAACGCAGAAATGGGGAAATTGTGGAGTGACTCACCATTTTCGAGCAAAGTATCCTGGATAGTGCGTACGCACTGACCCAGCTTTGCCCCTGGCCGCATTAGAATGCAAGTCATTTCCTCCCAGGCTCTTCAGAACGGCCCTGGATTTGCAGCAAGAAAGGTATCCCAGGAATGCAAATAAAAGTACGAGCTCAAGAGCTCGGTGGCTCCTGCAAGTATGAAGCGTTGTTTCAGAGCAGTTCCATAAGGCCAGGTGGTGCATGTGCGCACACATACAAACATGCCTTTTACTGAATCAGACTCTTGGTCCATCACAGTCTGCACTGTCTACTCAGACTGGCAGCGGCTCTCCAGGGTCTGAGATGGAGGTCTTCCACATCATCTGCTGCCAGAATCTGTCACTGGAGATGCCGGGGATTGAACCTGGGACCTTCTGTCCTGCCATGGAGCCACAGCTCCTCCTCCTACCTCCCCTTTGGGAGGTGGTTGGCGGCAATGCTCCCTCTAAGTCGTGGAGTCTTGTGAGCAAACATTCTACTTTGTGAGCGACTGGCTTGAACGTTGTAAGTGAGCAATTCGGCTACCAGATAAAGTAGTTTGCTCTGGAGCCATCCTGCCTAAGCGAAGACAAAAATGTGTGAGCTGGAGGCTAAAAAACTTTGAGGTAGCTCACACTAACTCAGCTTAGAGGGAACACTGGTTGATGGCCCTCTCCTCTCTTGAGGAAGTCAGCAATCAGTTCTATAGCACAAAAGCTTTGGGGAAGGTAGCCACAAGGTATAGATAGGGGCTCTGGGGCAAGTGATGCTCTGTCTTCTTGGTGCTTGGGGGGGGTCAACAGTGGGAGGGCTTCTAATGTCCTGGCCCCACTGGTGGACCTCCTGGTGGCACTGGTATTTCTGGCCACTGTGTGACAGAGTGTTGGACTGGATGGGCCTTTGGCCTGATCCAACATTGGCGTCTCTTATGTTCCTATGTTCTAAAGAAGCCAAGTCAGGTCCTCTTGCTCCAGGGCAAGAGAAGCCGGCACTCCTGCATTTTGTTTCTGGCCTCCTTTTTTGCTTTTTAAAAATAACTACCATAGCTCTGCTGAAGGTGTTGCCTAGCAATGGAGGGAGGTTCCTTGTCAGAGTGGGCTGTGAGGAGGCCATTCTCTCCTGTGCGCATGGCTTCTCTTTTTGGAGGGATTGGTAGCACGCCACACTTCTACGTACCTGTTGACTGAAGCTTTGGCCATACCACATGGCCATTTTCGAGGATAGAGGGCATGAGGGCATGGGACCTTCCAGAACACTCTTTTGTGACTCTGGCCCTGGAGAGATTTTAGGGCAATAATTCCGAAGCTCTGTGCGCGCGCGTGTTTTATACATGCACAGTTAACTCTGATTCCAACTTGCATACTGCTTCCCTGGCCTGTCTTTCTTCCCGCTGACTCCTACCGTGGTCTAGTCCTTCTGCCCTATGGCCTCACCAGGCATGAGGGGACTGCTGAGGTAGTGATGCAACTGAATAGAGCACCCTTCGGAGAGGCTGCTGGTTCTGTCTCTGCATGACCCACTGTTCTGGGCGGGCTTCTTTACAATCAAGATGCAGGCCCCAGGTCAGGGACTTGCAGAAATAACTGGTTCCTCTGGGCATCGGCAGCTCTTGACCAGCTTCTTTTGATTAATGGTGTGTTCTCATCTACGCACTGCCGTAGGACGTCCAAAAATCTCCTTGTACGCTAAATCAATAATCCTTGCAAGCAGCCATGCAAGGAAAGACTGGGTTCCTCCCCGTGGTCGCTGGGTTGAGTGTGTGTGGTTTCCTCTGCCCCCTCCCTTCAGAGCTCAAGGCCAAAGTGAGATTTGAACTGGGTACATCCTGGGTCATAGGTTGGTTTTATAACTGCTGTACCAGCCCCTGGATTTGGTGAAACCTACAAGAATTTCAGCTAACATGGAGAGCCACCAGGAAGCAATGTGGCCCCCTCAGGGACCTGGCTAGGGCTGTACTTCTTTATGTGAGCTCTGTCCAGTCGGGGTAGGCATTTCCCAGGGATTTGTTTGTTTACTTCATTTGTTCTCCACTCTTCCCCCCCCCCCCAAAGGAGCTTACAACATTCAACATTTTTATCCTCACCACAACTCTGTGAGGTAAGTTAGGCTGAGAGTGGGTGACTGGCCTAAGGTCACCAATTTTCCATGGCAGAGTGGGGATTCGAACTGGGGTCACCCAGCTCTTAGTCTGACACTGTAACCACTGCACCAGGCTGCTGGAAAACCTGGGCCCTACTGTGCTGCCTGCGGCTAGACTGGAGAGGCCTCAGAGCCCTCACTCTGAAGGCCGCTTTCCAGTTGGGAACCTGCAGCATTCTGTACAGGGATGTGAAATTGAGCCAGCTGACCCCAGGTCCCAAGCTGCTAGACCCCAATGAGGACTTCACCTGCCTTTGTTTAGTTAGAAAATGTGTATGCTCCCTCTGTAGGGAACCTGCTCAAGGCAGCTCACAAAACAAAACACAATAAAAAACGTAGCACGATAAGAATTGCTGAACCAGCCAGGGCATAAAAGCAGCATAAACAATTCAGAACCTCATAAAACATTTCTCAGGCTAAAAGTGGACTTTCTAAAAGATTTACCCTTTGATTAAAAGTTGGGGTCAAAAGAAACGTTTTGGCCTGGCACCTCAAAGGGGATAGGGTATGTGCCTCAAGGAGGAAGGCCATTTTGCAGGGGAGGTGCCAGTGCTGAAAAAGCCCTGCCCCTGGTTTCCACCTGCCTCACTGCTGACCGCAGGGCTCAGAGGGTAAAGCAGGTAAGGAAGATCTTAGCAGGCAGGCTAAGCTGTAGCCCCTAACAGGCAAAAGATTCCTTTTAACCCCCAGAAGCTTTTAGAGAGGTACCCGTTGTTGATCTGGAAACGAAGCTGTATTTTTCTCTCTTGAAAGGCTCTTCAGATTAAAAACCACAGGCTTCTTTTGGCCATCTCTTCCAAATTACCCTGGATGTCAGGGAAACTTTGGGAACTTTGCCCTGGAGAGTAATCTCTATCCAGCTGTGTCCCACATTATGAAAAGGAAAGGCTTAGGTTTGAGCAAAAATTGTTGAGCAGCTACAGAGCAGAAGGGAAATAAAACGAGGGGGAAATGCAGTCTTTTCTTCCTAAGCCTGAAACTTCTCTCTGTCTGATAGCAAGTGAAGGCGAAGGGAGAAGAATCTTAAAACGACAGATTTCTGTCACATCCTTTTGTGCTGCTTCTCCGTGGACCTTTTCTTGAAGCCGTTTCCTTTTTATCTGGGTTGTTATCTTGGCCACTCTTTTTCCCAGCCCTTCCTGGCAATGCTAGTCAAAACTCTCTTCTTCCATTCTGAAGACAAGCTTCCTCATGCAGAGGTCTGTGTGTTCCCCTTGTATGCACCAGCAGGCCCCTCCCCCCTTCCACTTGTGAACAATTACTAGTTTCTTAAGCATTTTCTGTGAGTCCTTTGCTCACAGGTACTGAGGCCAGAGAAAGAATCTCTCTTGTCTGGTTGGCTACTGACCCTTAGCATGTAAACTGGCTTCTTCCTATCCTGGTGGGCTTCATGAAAAACATGTGTCTACAGCAGGGATCCCCAACGTGATACCTGTGGGCAGCATGGCATCCACCGACCCTTTTCCTGGTGCCCGCCAAGTCTTTTTAGAAAGTGGGTGGGTGGGGCCCCAGCGAGACTTCTTACTGGCCACTGGAGATTTAATTAACTGTGGAGGTTTTTAAAAGCATTGCTTGGGAAGCAGCTGCCACTGCAGCATAAGGATCTTTCCCACATGACTGAAGGTTAGTTGCATCAGCCATTTTTTGTGGCTGGCTCCACCTCATGTGGTAGCCATTTTTTGTGGCTGGCTCCACCTCATGTGGTAGCCATTTTTTGTGGCTGGCTCCACCTCATGTGGTAGCCATTTTTTGTGGCTGGCTCCACCTCATGTGGTAGCCATTTTTTGTGGCTGGCTCCACCTCATGTGGTAGCCATTTTTTGTGGCTGGCTCCACCTCATGTGGTAGCCATTTTTTGTGGCTGGCTCCACCTCATGTGGTAGCCATTTTTTGTGGCTGGCTCCACCTCATGTGGTAGCCATTTTTTGTGGCTGGCTCCACCTCATGTGGTAGCCATTTTTTGTGGCTGGCTCCACCTCATGTGGTAGCCATTTTTTGTGGCTGGCTCCACCTCGTGTGGTAGCCATTTTTGTGGCTGGCTCTACTTCGTGTGGTGGCCATTTTGTGGCGGTGCTCACCACACTGTGTCAGAATTCCAGAGGTGCCCGCAGGTTCAGAAAGGTTGGGGACCCCTGATCTGCAGTTTTCTCTTTATTGCTGAAAGTGGTTTGGGGTTAACCTTTGAGTGTTGGCAGAGTGCCAATTTTTATCTTTCAGATACCTGTGGGGTTGAGGGATTGTGTCCCTGCAGGGCCCGCCCACCCCCTTCTGCCAGGCCTTCCTATGGCTGCCAAGTGGGGGCAGGGGGCGGGTAAACCCCCACTTTGGAGGCCCGATTTCCGCCGCCGCTGAATCGGGCCCCGGGGGGAACTCCGCCCCCCAAAGCGCAGCGTGGCAGAGGGGATGCAATCACGTTGGGGCGTGGCCCTGATCATCGGAGGGAAAACTATGGTTTTCCCTCCGACGATCGGGGCCACGCCCCCAACGTGAACGACGTTGCGTGTCACTTCCGGGACGTGCTGGGGGCGCGCGCGCATCAGAGGAGAGCTCCCGGAGCCCAGCAGCAATCCCCTGCCGGTAAGAAGATTCGACTTGGCAACCCTAGGCCTTCCTCTAACATACCTCACGATCTCTTTTTGTTTGTCTATGCCAGAGTGAAGCGGCCAAGTGGACTCAACAGCCTGCTGGGGAAGCTGGGTCCCAAGAAGCAGAAGATGAGCACGCTGGAGAAATCCAAGCTGGACTGGGAACACTTCAAAGAACAGGAGGGCATCGGAGAGGAGTTGGCCATCCACAACCGAGGGAAAGAAGGGTGAGAGGGCGGACTGTTGTTTCCTAACGGGGGCTGTGGCTCTGTGGCAGAGCATCTGCTTTGCATACAGAAGGTCCCGGGTTCAGTTCCTTGTTTAAAAAAGTCCAGTCGCAGGCAGTGTTCCCTCTAAACTGAGTTAGTGTGAGCTAGCTCACAGATTTTTAGCCTCCAGCTCACAAGATTTTTGTCTTAACTCAGGGAGGATGGCTCCAGAGCAAGCTAATTTATGCAGTATCCAAATCACTCGCTCACAACTTTAATGCCAGCAGCTCACAAAGTAGAATATTTGCTCACAAGACTCCACAGCTTAGAGGGAGCATTGGTCACAGGTGATATGAAAGACTTCTATCTGGGGATCCTGGAGAACCACTGCCAGTCAGAGTAGGCAAGCCTGACCTTGAGAGACCAAGGGTCTGGCGCAGTAGGAGGCAGCTTCCTGTGCTCAACAGACCTTTGAAGCTCTAAGGCTAACTACTGTTGCCTACTAGAAGGTTGAAATCATTCAATACTGCATGACCCTCAAAGCTCCTTTTCAGTGCTTCAGATGGTACGTGCTGCCCTCTGGTTCCCTTAATCAGGCAGCATGATTCCTGTAGCTAATAGGACACACACGTTTTGACACAAAGTTTGAGTCCAGTGGCACCTCTAAGGACAACAAGCTTAATTCTGGGTATAAGCTTTCATGTGCATGCACACTTCTTCAGATACATCGAAAGCTTATACCCAGAATTAAACTTTGTTGGTCTCGGAGGTGCCACCGGACAAACTTTGTTCTGTCGCTTCAGACCAACACGGCTACCCACCTGAATCTACATTTTGACTACCTCAGGTTTGGGAAACCACAACACTGTCTCATTCCCCTGGTCTTGAAAGAAGGAAAGAACAATCGCCTGATTGTTTCTCGTTCTCGTTCTCATTATGGGTTTAATGTAGGGCAAGCCCCGCAGGAAATGCCCCTTAGGTTTTGATCGATACGCCAGTCACTTAGAGCAAGACTCAAGAGAGGCTGTTGGAGATAGAGGAGAGGTAGTCAGTGGCCTTGAGTTCCTGCAAGTATCCAATGAGCTTCTGCCAAAAAAACTTCTCTCTAAATGTACTTCATTTCCATTAGCACTTGCCTTAATGTCGTTATTGAAAATTATTTATAGCATGCAATTAGCCAGGCAATCTGGGTTACTTTTTTTAAAAGAAGCTTGGTTGCTCTTGATGTATCCTTCTCTCCATTTCAGTCCAAAGATGTTGCCCAGGAAGTATTTGTGGGTGGGTGGATGAGGCCTCTGATAGGCCAGGTGGGAAAGGCAGGACCGCCCCCCGCCCCCCGGTGGACAAACCAGGCATAGTTCTGTACATGCATTGTGCGCGTGGATTTGTCCATCTGGGCACTGCATAGAAGCCCACTTGTAGGCAAAAAACTCCGCCCTGAACAGCAGAGCCGTGCCCTCCTGAATCCCACCCAGTGGCCTCCATCACCTGGCTCTGCACCTGCTCCTTTGTTAGGCTCCCAAGTTGACTTTTTAAAATCTTCTTCCCTGCAGATACCTGGAGAGAAAAGCGTTTCTGGAGCGGGTGGACCACAGGCAGTTTGAGATCGAGCGGGACATCCGGTTGAGCACCATGAAACCCTGAGGCTGCTGCGGATCCTCTTCCGACGAACGCCTCTCATTTGGCTATCCCCTGAAGAGAGTGTCTCGACAAACGTATATGGCTTTTCTTTTTTCACCACACTAGTAAGTAGGTGAACTGAGGACACTCTGGCAGACTTTTTTTAAAAAAATACTACCAGGGTGCTGCCACGTGCCGCAGGCACCAGCTGCTGCTGGGTACTCAATGGGGTGCTTGCCCAGGAAAGGGACTGCAGTGGGTATTTTCCAGGTTTTTATCTCCCCAGCACTGAAGAGGAGAGAAGAGGCAGGTTTTGTGCCACGGTCTGGTCTCCTGATGGCCGCCAATTCCATGGGGTGTCAGGGCCAGAGGGCCCAGCGGCTGAAGGTTTGTATAGCTTCCTCGTGCAGCTGGAAGGCCGTCTGCTTGAGAACGCTCGGCGGTTGTGCGGTTGCGGGAGGAGTCACCTACCAACCAGCTTCCCGAAGAGGCTTGCTGTTCTTGCTGTGGAGTCTCTGTGTTTTTGTATTTAAAAAAAACCTTTTCCAGGGTAGTTTTCCTTCAGCTAACTTTCCTTCGTGCTCGGCAGCCACTGCAAGGGAGCAAGAGAGGTGGTGTGCATGTGAGCAAGGCCGGAGCCTCCCGGTTCCTTTTGAATAAAGCATTAAAACCTTTCATCTGTGAGTGCTTCGGTCGTCCTTCAGTCATTGACAGCCCTAGATCAGCCCTGTCCAAGCCAAGAAAATGGGTTATTATTTATTATAATGGTATAATCCTTGGGGTAGAGCCTGCTGTTTAGCTGTTCCGCCTCAGGCTCTGAAACTTCTTAGACTGCCTCTGAATTGATTCGCAGCTTCCGTTCCTCTCCCGGGTTTGCTAACTGTCTGCCTTAGAGGGACCAGCAACCAGGAGGCGGGAGAAGAGGGTAGAGGAGGACGACCACATTGAATGGTGCAGAAGGAGTGTACGTTGTCTGATCCTTCTGGGCTGGAAGTCGAGGACTGGGGGTGACCTTGGCAGGTTTCTCCACAGGGGCCATTCCTACCAAGTAAGCATCGGGTGACTCTGCTGCTCCCCTTGGGCAAGGCCCTGGAGGGTGACAGCAATGTCTGAATGCAGTCCCTGGCTGAGATCGCTCATCCGTGAGGCACACGTCGCTGCCCATATATGCTCTCTCATTTCCACTGGCACCGAATCCAGTTAGGGATATCGCTGCAGTGTGAACGGGTCGTCCCAAGGGGAGGCGGTGTCACCAGTTCCGTGGGGGGGGGGCGGTCTTAGGTTTCTGGGAAATGTCTTCGATCAAGCTTTGTTCTTTACGCAGGAGGCAGCTGTGGCCCCCCCAGTGCTTTCCCCCACTTATGTCTTGTAAGCCAGCTGCACTCCATGCTCAGAGATTAGAGGTCTGGGTCAGCTCTTCCGTTGTTTACTGTAATCAGTTCTGTGTGGAGGTACCCTTGAAGACTGTTTGAAGCTGTGTCCAGCAGTGTACTGGGAGCCTGTTTTTGTTTGCCAGCCTTCGCTTCCTCTTGGCTTCCGGGCCTCCTTTGTGACCCTCGTTCATCCAGACTCAGCACTGCTGCAGGGCCACTTTCTCCAGCACAGGCCTCCCTGCACCCTAAGGGCATCTGACGAGAGCCCTGGCCTGGACAGCCCAGGCAAGCCCGATCTCATCAGACCTCAGGAGCTAAGCAGGGCCGACCCTGGCAAGTATCTGGATGGGAGACCTCCAGGGAATACCAGTGCTGGGAGGCAGAGGCAGGCTGTCAAGCCACCCCTCTGAAAGGTCTAAACCCCACTAGGGGTTGCCAGAAGTCACCATGGCATCCAGGCATTGCAAACACACACACACACACACAACCCACACAAAGAAAGAACAGCTGATGAACTTTGGTTTGGATGCAGTAAATCACTGATGGTCCATGGTGGTATCCTACTTCTTGAACTCCTCCCTGCATATCCAGCAGGTTTCTGCTTTTTTTTTTTACTTTACTGGGGTGGTTCTGTTTTTCTCAGCTTCCAGTGGATAATTTCCACTGACCCACCCCCACCTGAATATCATGATTGATTGCCTCTTTATTGATGATTTATTTAACTGTTACATATGGCCTTTATCTCTTCAGATCCATCCATGTGCCTTGTGTTCACTTCTGTGGAAAATCATCTAAGGAAGCTTATAAATAGATCTCTCAAGTTCTCCTCTCTGCAGCAGCCTCCTTGGCTGGCTGGTGAACCTCCCTTGCCAAGAGTTCGTTGGCCTGCTGCAGGGGCCGCCACGTCTTCTCTGAGTTGGCTCGAGCACTTGTGCTTTCTACAGCCAATGTGGCAGAGCCCCAGCAGTCCCCTGCAAGAGGCGGTATAGTGGTTAAGTGTGCGGACTCTAATCTGGGAGAACCGAATTTGATTCCGCACTCCTCCACTTGCAGCTGCTGGATGACCTTGGTCAAGCCATAGTTCTGATAACAGTTCTTGAAAAAGAGCAGTTTCTGTCAGAGCTCTCTCAGCCCCACCCACCTCACAGGGTGTCTGTTGTGGGGAGGGGAAGGGAAAGGAGTTTGTAAACTGCTCTGAGACTCCGAGTGAAGGGCAGGGTATAAATCCAATCTCTTTTTCGTCTTCTTGCTGTGATGTTGGGAGAAGCCAAAATAGTATGAGAATACCTGCTTTTGGTTTGAATTGTTTGGACTGGGTCTCCTCAAAAGCCCAGCCAGTGAATTTTCCACAGGTGCTAGAAGCGATTCCAATCGGGTCTGGCTTTTTAGTGAGCAACTGAAGCCAGAATGAGGTTGTTTTAATTTATTTTTATGTGCAGAAATGGGGGGCCCCCTCCATGCAAGCTGGGGTAATGTAGCGGTTAAGATAATGAATTGTGAATCCAGAAGGTCACCAGTTCAAACCTCAACTCCGTCACTCACTCCGAAGGGGGCAATGAGTAGCCACTCTCTCCACCAGTGTTCCCTCCAAGCTGAGTTAGTGTGAGCTAGCTCACAGTTTTTTAGCCTCCGGCTCATGCATTTTTGTCTTAGTTCAGGAAGGACGGCTCCAGAGCAAACTAATTTATGCAGTAGCCAAATCACCTGCTCACAACTTTAATGCCAGTGGCTCACAGAGTAGAATTTTTGCTCACAAGACTCCACAGCTTAGAGGGAGCATTGCTCTCAATCCCCCAATCCCGTATCTGCGATACGAGGATAATAATACTATCCTACCTTAAAGGAGCATTTTGAGGATCACTGCGATAATATTTGTGAAGGGCTTTAAACAAAGAGAACGCCAGAGACATACTCTGTTGCTCTATCTTACTGGGGGTGCTGGATTGTCATTGCTGCTGGGAAGACTAGGCACTGGGAAGGGTTAGAAAATATTATATACCCTCCCCCCCTTTTTTAATGCAAGGGGAGGTGCTATGGAGCATGCTTTTTTAAAAACACCCCACTGACCAATTTTCCCTTCTCCAGCATGGGAAGATTGCTTTGTTCGCCAGGGTGCGAGGGAACCTTCTCCCCCATCGTAAACCAGCACAAAGTAGTGATCTAGTTCAACGAAACCTTTGTCCCGGCTGTGCTGTTGCCATTATGTGCCAAGGAGCTTTTTATATTCAGGAATATTAAAAAATATACCCCCGCAGGCATGCAGTCCAAAGCAGTGGAGTCTAGGGTGCTATTTCTTCATTGTGGTTGATGTTTAGAACGGGAAGGTCATTTCCGCGTATGCCACTGCTTGACAAACATACAACCCTCTCTTGGCTTCATAACAAGCCTATGCCACTGCCCCATGCTACTTCCACGATGGGTTAGTGGAAGGTCAGGGACCTCTGGTAACTAAGGCAGGCAATACCGTGGAGTTTATTCTTATATCTGAATCTGAACTTGGCCTGCAGAGTGTGGCTCAAACAACCTGCACAATAGTGGCCAGGTACGAGTGGGAGACATTTGTGCAACCCTGGGTGGTTTCCTGGGTTTTGCAGAAAAATGACCCACATATCCACCAAGATCTTGGGGATTTTTGCAGGATTACCGATGGCATTGTAGGGCTGCCTAGCCCCCTTGTCAGTGAGGCCGGGAGATGGAGGGGCCCAGAGAAAGGAGGAGAAAGTGAGTGGGAGAGAAACGGGGGGGGGGGGGGCAGTGAAAAGCAGATGGGCGTCTCCTCCATCATGAGACTTGTAGGTCCCCTCCTGTACTGTCCTAGATCTGGCTGCTCAAACCTCACCTTTTTCTTGCTTAAAATCAGCATCAATGGCTATTGGATTCACTCTGTTGACTACAGCTGAGCCTAGGTCTTTGCCAGTTGCCTTTCATCCTCATTGGTAGAAACAATGGTAGCCGTTTCACCTTGAAAGACAAAGCTATTTTCTGTGACTGGATACAGTGCTGGGAGGGGGGGAGGAATCTTTAGTTTTCTTTTGAATGAAGGGGCAGCTGGCCCACACCACGAGCAGTTGTGGTCCTGAATCCTGTAAGACTCTTGCCCGTTGCATCGGGGATGTATTTTAATCGGAGGTTCGAGCTGTCGTTGAGTAATCAGACTAGTTAATCAGTTCAAGCTTTAGGGCTTCTCTAAGCTCGCTCCAAAAATGTGGGAATCTTGGAACTGATTTGACCTGCTGGCAGTGCACATCACAGGCCTCGGCTGCTTTCCCAGGAGGCAAGTCGTTTTCCAGCATCCCAAACCGTTATGCTCACAGAGGCGAGGTCTCTTGGTGTGTGTACACACCCTCAACTGAAGTCTGGGAAGGGACTGTGGAGAAAGCCAAGAGACCTTTTCCAGTTGATATTAATAGGCCAGGGTCAGGCTTGAATGCATCTGCTCCGGGATTTTGGAGCACCCCATTAACAGGCAAGTAGGGTGGCTCAAGTGGTTAAGACGCTGAACTGCAGGCTGTGGAAGGTCAGTAGTTCAGCAGTTCAAGACCCGGGTGCCGCATGATGGAGTGAGCTCCTGTCTCTAGTTCCAGCTCCTGCCAACCTAGCAGTTCGAAAGCAAGACATTGCAAGTAGATAAATAGGGACCACTTCGGTGGGAAGGTAACAGCATTCCGTGCGCCTTGGTGTTTAGTCACGCCGGCCACATGACCACGGAAACGTCTTCGGACAGCACTGGCTCTTCGGCTTTGAAACGGAGATGAGCACCGCAACCCTAGAGTCGGATTCGACTGGCTTTCGAGCAAGGGAACCTTTACCTTTACCTAGGGTGTGCAAGCAAAGCACCCCCAGTTTTACTGCATGCAGTCAGGGAGGCTCAGGTACCCTACCCAGCAATCGCTAAATGTGGCCCACATTCCAGTTCAATGGAAATTGCACTGTGCCACATTAATTGCATTTATTTACTTTATAACCAGTCTTTATGTACAGTCAGTCAGGTTACCTGGTTTTCTGACCTATTTGCGGAGAATGCCAATGCGGACACAGTTCTTCATTAGGAGGGATGCTGATGCAGCAGGATCATTTCATGGCTCAACGCATCTTGGAAGGATCACTCGAAAGGTCTTAATTAAAGGTCTGATTACCTGATACTAGGTAAGCCTTGGCTCTTGGACACTCTTTTCCTCAGTAAGTGTGATGAGATGATGCTTAGTGCCACTCAACTCTACATTTTGTTGTGGAAATGGCTAGAAAATCTGTTTCTTGTGCTAAGTAACGAAGTTGGCCCTGGCCCCACAACAGAAGGGTAGAGGGAAACGTAAGACAAAATGGAGGCTGGGTGGCAACATCAGAGTTCTCTCTGCCTAGGCCTCTTGTACAAGAAAGCCCAGACTCCCTCTTATAAAGCTCTCAAGTCTCTCTTACAAAGTACCAGCCAGCTGACTACGGTGTAACTAAAGGTCAGTTGTGCCATTTTCCCTACTGGTACAACCCAGAAGCAGCGATGTCACATGCCCCCTACTCTCTGCAATGCCCTGGCCTACCTACACGAGAAAATGCTTTTATGTTCTGTATCAATCTGGAGTTACATCTGGAACAGATCCTTATACTCTCCGTTAGAGGTTACACACACACACACATCCAATTCACCCCGCACAGGGAATACATATTAAAAAACAAAACAACCACCTTTTTGTAGCTGGCAATCTGACTACGTCAAGATTAATGAAGAAGAAGAAGAGATTGGATTTATACCCCGCCCTTCACTTGGAGTCTCAGAGCGGCTTACAAACTCCTTTCCCTTTCCCTTCCCCTCCCCACAACAGACCCCCTGTGAGGTGGGTGGGGCTGAGAGAGCTCTGACGGAAACTGCTCTTTTTCAAGGACAGCTGTGCCAGAGCTTGTGACTGATCCAAGGTCACATCAGCAGCTGCAAGTGGAGGAGTGGGGAATCAAACCTGGTTCTCCCAGATTAGAGTCCGCACACTTAACCACCACACCAAACTGGCTCTCCAAATGGCCAGCTGAACTGATGCCAAGGGGAAGCAGAAGACAGTGCAGTGTATCGGTTGGAGGGGCTTCCTTCGGTGTCTTGCATCACCCCTTGCAGGACCCAGGGCCCTGGCATCAGGCCCACCTTGCCCAGTGGTGGTGGCACCATACGACAATCATGCCCCTATTAAAACCTGGTGTCCCTGAGACATGGCTGGTAGAAGCCCCTCTTCTCTGCGTAAACACTGGTGGCATAGAGGCTATGCAGAACTCTGCACCTTGTCCTGCCAGGTCCCTTCCACTGAGACTGAGTTCTGCCTGTAACATGAGACAGAAACACTGGTCCACGCCTTTCCCCACTCACAGACACTGGGGACTTGATGACATTTACCCAGGTTGAGTGCTTTAGGGTTAGGATTCTCAGGGGCAGTTTTATCCACAGGGCATCCAGAGCAGCTGTCATGGGCTGGGGGGGGGGGCAAACCACGTGCAGCCAATTGGCCAGCCACTGGGGTGGCCAGCCTCCTGGTGGCAGCTGAAGATCTCTTGGGATTACGACTGTAGTTCACCCAGACAAAATGGCCACTTTGACTCTATGGCATTATACCCCACTGAAGTCTCTCCTTTCTCTAAACCCTGCCCTCTTCAGGCTCCACACACACACACCCCAAAACCTCCAGGTATTTACCAACTTGGAGCTGGCAACCCGACCAGCCACTGCTCTGCTGAAGCTGTAGCCACTCCAGGGCCCCCCACCCAACAGCTGCTTGATCTCGGAGCCCCCCCCTTCACCCTACAGCTGATTGCCAGGTACTGCCCTGAAAAGCTCTGGAGTCAGGGTGGTGGCAGCTTTGCTCAAGCGGTGGCTGGAGACAATCAGCTGTGCATTGGGGCAGGCCTGCCTTCAGTGCTTCTGGGCCCCCAGAATCACTAAGACCACCCCTGCTTGGTTAAGTAGTTGAGACTTCATGCAGAACTCTCGTGGTTCCAGGAGACCGGAGGAAAGCATCTCCAAGCGTCTGGCCTTTAAGAAGCCTCAAAGGTCGGCCAAGCAAATTGCTATCTTGACTTTGGAACAAACAGTCAAACAAATTAATTGTTAAGTGCCGAGAGGGAAATTAAGTGATTAAAAGCTGCGCGTGTTCTTTTATTAGGAACTAATTGTGCTAGACCATCCTAGTTTCCTCCTTTGATACAGTAATTGCTTTAGTAGATGAGGGAAAGCGGTTAATATAAAAGATCGGGGCTTGTGCTAGTCCCCTGTGATAATTTTCCGGAAAAACTCAAGGAATGTGGGCCAGAAGACACTACCCGGAAAAGGAGGACACAGTTGAACAGCAGCACGCTAAAGGTGGAAGGAAATGGTTCGATGCAGACTGGTGAACAATTATTCTGAAACATTCCGCAGGGATGGAGGGAGGAGGTGGTTTCGATAATGCATACTGAATCTGCATGTACAGACTGGTCGGAGGGGGTTGCCCAATTTCTGTAAATCGTGGGGGCCATTTTGTTCCCCACACAGTGTATTTGCTGCAGGTATTAACTTTGTGTGTGATAAGCACTTTATAGAAATTGACACCCTCAAAGACGAATGGCTTCCTAATTACAGAATGTAAACATCATGTGGTATACAAATATATACATTATCACGTTACATCTGTGCTGCCTGCCAGCACCCCCAAAACAGATGTGGTAACAATGCCATGGGGGAAAGTCTCCCTTAGAACTTGAATCTTTCCCTCCCCCTTTTCCTTACGATTGAGCAGTCAAACGTTTTGCCATTTCCATTTGGATAAGGCTGTCAGAGGAGCAAGGTCTGACCTGCAAAGCCCTGTTCTAAATGACAGGTTAAAACACCTAAAAGATTTGAACAAACTCCTTGAATTCAGCACTGGCAGGACTCTGGACTGCTGTGGTCAATTGTGGGACTTTGAGCCTGAAGCTAGAGCCGTGGTAAGGATACCTGCCACTTAGGGCGCAAGCACCTGTTTTGCCATGCACACCTGCTTTTTAACCTCTGAGCCCCAGCTTGAGAGGCTCACATAAAAACATAAGAAGAGCCCTGCTGGATCAGACCAGAGGTCCATCTAGTCCAGCATCCTGTCTCACACAGTGGCCAACCAGTTCCTCTGGAGGGCCAACAACAGGGCATAGAGACCAAGGCCTTCCCCTGATGTGGCCTCCTGGCCCTGAGATTGATTGATTGATTGATTGATGTGGAGGTTCCCCTCAGTCACCACGGCTAGTAGCCACTGATAGACCATGAATTTATCCAACCCCCTTTTAAAGCTGTTTGTTCCTGTGGCCTTTTGTCCATCCTGACTCTACTGTCCATCAGCTTCATTGGATGCCCTCCAGTTCTAGTATTTTGGGAGAAGGAGAAAAAGTTCTCTTTGTCAACTCCCTCTACCCCATGCATAATTTTATAAAGTTCTATCATGTCACCTATTAGTTGTCTCTTTTCTCACCTGAAAAGTCCCAGGCTCTTCAGCCTTTCCCCATAGGGAAGGTGCTCCAACCCCCTAATCATCTTGGTTGGCCTCCTCTGCACTTTCCCCCACTCTATGTCTTTTTTGAGAAACGGTGACCAGAATTGTACACAGTATTCCAAATGAGGCTGCACCATAGATCTATACAGGGGCATTGTAGTATCGGCTGTTTTATTTTCAATCCCTTTCCTAATAATCCCTAACACAGAGTTTGCCTTTTTCACTGCTGCAGCACACTGGGCTGACCCTTTAATTGAACGATCCACCACGACCCCAAGATCTCTTCCCCTCTCAGTCTCAGCAGGTTCGGATCCCGTTAACCTATACTTGAAGTTGGGATTTTTTGTCCCAATGTGCATCCCCTTCTACTTACCAACACTGAACATTTGCCGCATTGTCGCCCGTTCCTCCAGTTTGTGGAGATCCTCTTGGAGTTTTTCACAGTCAGCCTGGTTTCCACCATCCTGAATAATTTTGTGTCATCTGCAAACTTGGCCAGTACAGTACTCATCCCTAGTTCCACATCACCCCTTGTTCCAGTTCACAGAGGTCACCGAGTGGAAAGTACACCAGTCCATTATTTTGCTCCACCAGGAAATGTATCATTTCCCAGGATCACAAATCCAAGCCAAGAAGAAGAAGAAGAAGAGATTGAATTTATACCCCGCCCTTCACTTGGAGTCTCAGAGCGGATTACAAACTCCTTTCCCTTCCCCTCCCCACAACAGACACCCTGTGAGGTGGGTGGGGCTGAGAGAACTCTGACACAAACTGCTCTTTTTCAAGGACAGCTGTGCCAGAGCTTGCGACTGACCCAAGGTCTCATCAGCAGGTGCAAGTGGAGGAGTGGAGAATCAAACCCAGTTCTCCCAGATTAGAGTCCGCACACTTAACCACTACACCAAACTGGCTGCAAGGGAAGCTAGGACATCTTTATCCTTCCCTTTCTCTGAGATCTAATCCCTACATCAAGGTTGGATTCCTCAGCCAAGTAGATGTCCCCTTGTGTGAGTGGGACTGGACCAATAGGAGCCCAGGTCCCACTCTACCTCTAACGAAGGGTCTTCAGCCTTGTGCAGCACTGGCAAGAAAAGTAGTGAGCTGTGGCTTTTCTCTTTGTTCTTCCCGTTCTTTTTAGACTTATATCCTCACATAGAATAGCAATCCCTTTGTTCTCCTTCTCTCTGTTTCAGTCAATGTACTTCTAAGTAACCACTTCAGTGATAAGGACCTATCTTTGACCAAAAAGAGCATCTTCCATTTTCAGCTGGCGTCCTTGGCCAACAGTCCCATAATCTGCATCTTGCAAGACCCACATTTGATGGGAACGACCTCTGCCCTGAGATTCTGGAGAGCCCTTGCCAGTCAAAGTGGACAAGACAGATCTCACACATGACGCTGCCTTGGACTGAATCCAGACCATCAGTCCACCAAAATCAGTATTATCTACTCAAATGGGCAGCAGCTCTCCAGGGTCGCAGGCAGAGGTCTTTCACATCACCTGATGCCTGGTCCTTTTAACTGAACATGCCAAGGGTTGAACCTGAGACCTTCTGCATACCAAACAGATGCTCTACCACTGAGCCATGGTCCCTCCTTCCCCTATCTTGATAGACCAAGGATATGGCTTGGGATGAGTCAGCTTCCTGTGTTCAAGACTTTGGTCACATCTGACTTGATCCTTAGCAAGAAAATAGTTTCCCTGCTACTAATGTGGAGCAAGCATTCCTGACCTCCAAAAGACAGGGAAGCAGAACTCCTTTGTGTCATTTCCCAGGGGCAAAGTGGCCCGTGGGCCTGATGTACAAGAAGTCCCTCTGCCAGCCTACTTTGACCGGACTCAGCATGACATTGCTCTGGGCTTATTCAAAAGTTTCCAGCATTTCCACTGAGGCTGGCTTGCTGAGAGGCTGTTTGACCCACTGCCCCCCTTCCTGACTGCAAACACGGAGCATCCTGGAAGCTGAAGCCTGTCAGATAACATTATGGAAGCCGAGACAGGCCAGTGGGTCAGAGGGGCTGGCAAGGCTTCGCGTGCTGCACCGCTGCCCGGGCAGCGCACAGCTTGGGGACGCTTCTGCTGCGACTTGTTTTGCTGTTCCGAGACTGGCTTCCCTGCCCCCCTTTTTTCCTGCTGGCTCCGGCCCGGCAAAGGAAACACCTTTGCCATCTGGGCAGCTGCAGGACAGTGTAATTGCTGAGGAGCCAGTCCCGAGTGCCAGAGCCAGAGAGGAAATTCGGGGGAAGTGGAGAGGATTCTGTCAAAATGAGTAATTTCTTCCCCCAAGAGGGCTGGCTCAAAGCCATCTGAACAGCCCAGCAGAGGCAGAAAAATGCAGCAGAGGTGAAGCAAGGTGGTGGGAGCACCTTCATTGTGTGTTGCTGCAGACCAGCCCCTTAGACTCGGCAGACCTCATCACGCAGATCTACAGTGTTGTAGCCTCCAGACTGGACTACTGCAATGGGCTCTGCGTGGGGCTGCCCTTGAAGACATCTCAGAAGAATACGGAATGCAGTGGTGAGATTCCTGTCAGGGGTCGGCCACCCGGAACATAATCATTCCAGTGCTGTGCCAAACGCTCTGCTTTCCGATTTGCTTCAGGGCCCAATAATTCAAAGTCCTGGTGGTCCCCTTAAAAGCTTATTGCAGTCCAGGGCCCTGTGTGTGTTTCTGAATCTTTATGGGTTTTTTTTAACTGTGCATTGTTCTTTATCTGTTAGTGGGTTCTTGCAGCTGGTTACTTGTACAGTCCAGTAGGACTGCCAGCCTCCAGGAGGGACTTGGAACTCTCCCGGAATTACAACCGATCTTCAGATGACAGGGATGAGTGGAGAAAATAGCTGCTTTGGAGAGTGTGCTGCGTGGCCTCATGTCCCTGCTGAGCCCCCTTCCCCTCCCC
>NW_015164189.1:74940-75805 GCF_001447785.1 Gekko japonicus
CACAACAGACACCCTGTGAGGTAGTTGGGGCTGAGAGAGCTCTGACAGGAACTGTTCTTGAGAGAGCAGCTCTGAGGGGAACTTGTGACTCACCCAAGGTCACACCAGCAGCTGCATGTGGAGGAGTGGGGAATCAAATCCGGTTCTCCCAGATTAGAGTCCACATGCCTAACCACTACACCAAACTGGCTCTCCAACTGACCCTGACTCTTATGCTTCCCAAGTCTCTGTGCCCTGACTGAGGAGATACCAGTTACAAATTGGCAACCACTGACTGCCACCAAAGACTCTGAGTATCTTCTGCCAAAGTCACATGTCTGACTCTCTGTAGTTGTGTTGTTCTGTAGAGGTTCCACCTAAATACTGCCCCTCCCACTACACTTTTACAAGCAGGTGTGAGGGGCCCTCTACACAACTGCAATTTAGAGCTATCATGCTCCATGGATAGAGAGCTTCTTCACTGCCCCTCCCCATTACCATATTTTAGATAGACTGAATAGGTGTAGTGAATTCCCAGGGCTCAGATTTAGAGAGTCTTGGGAAGTTTAATAAATGAATAAAAGAATACACATGTTCTGTTCAAGCTTTTGAGCTAAGCAAGGACACAAAGAAAAGATGAAAGCATGCATGCATAGGACAGTCTTACTTTACCTGAAGTTACAGGGAGTTAGAGTTCATTGTTACCATGCTGGGACTCCTCTCCATTAACCCCCTGAGAAGAGTCCCTCGTTGAAAGCTTCTCCATCATGTCTTGTGCCCATCTGAAGAGCTGCCCCAAATGGAAGTCCTGAGTTTAAACTTTTTTTTTCTACAATCCCACCTTCCCTAACTTGGGATGACCTTACTGTTCTCCCGTGTCCCAAAG
>NW_015164189.1:76092-81427 GCF_001447785.1 Gekko japonicus
GGGCAGAGAGCAGTTCTGGTAACTGAAATCTTGGGGTAAATTCTTGGGTGGAGAGCATTTCTCCCCAGCTATAAACAATTAAAGGGCCTGCTTTAATAAATATGAACACACATGAAGCTCCCTTATACTGAATCAGACCTTTGGTCCATCAAGTTCAGCATTGTCTACTGAGACTGGCAGTGGCTCTCCAGGGTCTCAGATGGAGGTCTTTCACACCACCTACCTCCTGATCCTCTTAACTGGAGCTGCTGGGGATTGAACTTGGGTCCTTCTACATATAAAACAGATTCTCTACCACTAAACCACAGTCCCTTCCCTATGACATGCCGTAGCCACTAATGCTTTAGAGAAAATTGTGACCATCTTGCCTATAGCAATCTCGATAATATTGCTATAGCTACTATGAAGTATATTTTTGAAAATCACTAGAATGGTTTTTAAACTGCAGTTGAGTGCAGCTAAAAAGAGGTCTTAAAGGGAAGATCTGCACAGTGCCTTTTGAAGGCTAAGCAATACACACACCACTGCCAATGGGATTCCTGGACCCTGGTGTTCAGGACCTAAATTTGCTTTGCAAATGAGAAGTGTGGTCAGGAAAATCACATAGAGTGGTTAGTCAGGGTTCAGAAGATAAACGAAAAGCAAAGTAAATAGATTTCGTGGATTGATTTTTTAAAAATCAATGTTTCCCCACTGATTTATTGAAGCGTAAGCGTTGCCCTGACCTGGATAGCCCAGGCCAGTCTGATCTCATCAGATCTCAGAAGCTAAGCAGGGTCAGCCCTGGTTAGTATTAGGATGGGAGACCACTAAGGAATTTCAGGGTTGCTATTCAGGGGAAGGCAGTGGCAAGCCACCTCTGAACGTCTCTTGTCTTGAAAACGTCACGGGGTCTCCATAAGTCACCTGTGAATTAATGGCATTTTCGACACCAAACTGTCATGGATGCATGAAGCGAGCTTCAGTTCACAGACTTTGTTTTACATACATGCACACTGGGAAGGGAAAAAATTGTGAACAGCAGGATTAAAAGGCCGTGAAATGCAGGAGACAATCTGTGAAATGTTGATGCCAACTTCAGAGGTATGCAAGATAAATACAGTGATTCATGGATGCATGAAGCGAGCTTCAGTTCACAGACTTTGTTTTACATACATGCACACTGGGAAGGGAAAAAATTGTGAACAGCAGGATTAAAAGGCCGTGAAATGCAGGAGACAATCTGTGAAATGTTGATGCCAACTTCAGAGGTATGCAAGATAAATACAGTGATCATTCAAAATGGTTATAATTAGTGATCACACCATCTCCGAGTTACGTTAAGCAGCTGAATGCCTCTATCAGCTAAGAAAGGTGCCACCTCTCTCTAAGCCATAGTTAATACAATTAATTGCAAACTGGTAGCTGTGCTACAGCGCTCGCCTTAACAGGCCTGAATCAAAATTCTACTTAGGCCTATTCAGTGGGGCTTAATCCTGGGAAAGTGGGTTCAGGATTGCACTGTTAAGGCAAAAGAAAATGCAAGTCCAGAGGCATCTGAAAGGCTCACAACATTTATTTCAATATGGGCTTTCAAGAGTCACAGCTGACTTCCTCAGACGGGTTTAATTCCATTAAACCTATCAATAAATTCCAACTCAGCACTTTCATGTGAGCGTATCCCTTTGAAGTTCGTTTGAAGAATGGGCTGTGATAATCCTGTTAGACCGAGAGGTTCTCTGACAGATTTCTGAACGTTGCCATTTTTAATGTCAAATTGGTGTCCGTGGATTCTTTCATATGGAGACTGACCTCTGCAGCAGATGGCAGAAGGGCACTGTTGACAGATGATGGTGTATATCACGTTGGCAGAGTAGCCTGGGAACGACATTATTGTGTCTGAGCATTGCCTGATTAAGATAATGGGGACCAGACTGGCAGTTGGGTTGTCGCTGGGGCTGGTCCCTGGGCGAATGCCTCTTTTGGGTGGTCTGTTGGTCCTGGTGAGTTATGGTTTTAGATTAGAGGGCTGTCTTGAAAGCCAGTGGATCCAGGTTGGGCTATAGACAGTTGATTATACATTTTAATTTCTTTTACTGGGAGCTGGTGTTTCTAATGGAGCCACAAAACTCCTTTTTATTTCCTCTCCGAGGGGTTGCCAGCGCCAGCATGGGAGATCCCTGGAGATTTGAGGACGGACTCTGGGACGGGTAGAGTCTGGGGAAGAGAGGGAGCTCGGCAGAGATGTAATGCTGTAGAATCCACCCTCCAGAGCTGCCATTTTCTCCAGAGGAACAGACCTCTGTAGTTGGGGGGTGAGTTGTAATTCCGGGAGATCTCCAGGGTCTACCTTGAGGATAGCAAGCCCAACCTCACCACGGCTGCCCCACAGAAATGGAAAAGAAACGTAGCAGGGGTTGCTCTGATGAAATAATAACGATCCACAGGGGAGTAAAAACAAGGGTCACAAAACAGTGCGCCAGCTTTTCAGTTCCATGGAACTCTCCCTCAGGGAGCGAGAGAGAGCAGGATGAGGCTGAGGGTTGAAGAACGCAGATGGGACTTTTTCCCTCCCTCTCCCAAAACACTCGGCACTGATGGGCAATCAATCCAGGCGAAGCCAATCTTGTCCCTTACTATAAGCGAATGCTAATATTCACAGGAATCCAACATCTGTGCCAAGTGCTAGATTCCTCAGGGGATTTGTGCCCTGGTTAGGTTGCCGGGTTCCCATCTTTTTCTAAACTCATAATCCTTCTTAGCTTTTTGTGCTACTTCCCCGGGCCATTTAGGCACTCTGCTTAGCCCCACACCCTTCTCTGTGCATGTCTGGCAAACCCCAAAAGGTATCTTAAGGACCAGCTGGTGGTGATTGATTGTGGCATAAGGTTCATGGACTCAGGGGTGGCAGCAAAAGCCAGCACCATCAAGCAGTGGCATAGAACTGTACCTCTGGAAGGCCCACTGTTGTAACTCCTGAACTTCCACTGCAGCAAGAGAAGTGGCAGGATTGGGCATCCAAAGGGACTGGGCCCTCCTCTCCCTGGGTGCAAAGTCCACCAAGGGTCCTCCACTGCCTTCCTCTGCTCTACTTCTAGAAAGTCTATCTGCCACCTTCCACTTGCTCGTGGTATCTAGGATCAGCTGCAGCTGCCCTGGGAGGAGATACGAAAGCAGGCCAGCAGCAGCCATTCTTGGGAGCCATTGTCACTGGCTCATTCTTTTCTGCGGTTGGACAAAGGACCGGGGGAGGGCATAATGATTCCGGGGTCCTGAGCAAAAATCAAGGATGGGGCCCCAGAATTACCAGGTGTGGCAGCCGATGGCTAATGGCTGCTGCCTACTGATGAAGCCACTTGACGGCAACATCAGAGCTTCTGGAGTCAGGACTGTGGGGGCTTCAGGGCCACTCCATTGTAAGGCAGTTGGAGGGCCCCCACACACAGCTGGGTTCTCCTTTGACTGAGTGAAGCCACCGCCAGTGACTTGGGGAAGCGGCAGCTTCAAGGGAACAGCTGAGGTCGATGTCTCCATGGCAGTCTGGGGGCCCAGAACACGCCCAAAGCATCTATCCTGGACAGGGGTCATTTTGTAGAAAAAGAGGAGAAGAAGGATTTGATTTATATCCCGCCCTTCACTACCCAAAGGAGTCTCAGAGCGGCTTAAAAACTCCTTTCCCTTCCCCTCCCCACAACAGACACCAACAGGTGCAGGAGCTCATTAGCGTAACTCATTAGCATAACTTATTTGCATACACCACACCCCCTGGCATCACTGGAAGTGTGTCAGAAGGCAACACCCACCGCTTAGGCTCCACTGGACTGTTTTGCATTGCTAGCTATTGGGGGGGGACATGCAGATCTGTTCTCGCAGAGGAGGGAGAGCTTGTACCTGAATAAAACTTGGTCTTAAAGGTGCCACTAGACTGTTTTGGACCGGGGGGTGGGGACTCTGCAACTTACCTGGCTGCTTCTTGCTCTGACTGAGGGCTGCTGGGAGCAGGGGGTGGGGCTTGTGGCATGTGCCTGCCCCCTGGGCTCTTTACTGCCGGAGCTCCGCTCCTCTGCGCTCCTGCAGGAAATGACCTCTGATCCTGGATGCCCCATCGCTAAAGCCACCCAGGCAAGGGATCGATCACAGCAGCTACTGCCTCTCTCCCTTGCAGTGGTGGTAGGATTGGGCTAATGGCTATAAACACCTGCTCATTTTTTTTACTGCTTTCCAGATGGACTTAATACAAGTGTGCATGCACCGAGATCAAGGGTTCAGAACTGCTCCCTACCTGTCAATGTTCTCCCTTTTCTTCCCTTTCTTCCCCTTGCCTGGCTTGGCCACCCCACACCCCAACCCTGTCAGTCCTAACGCTCTGTGTGCAAATGCTCCCCATTGGTGAAGTCATAATTCTAACTCCTCCTTTTCTTCCTCTTCCTTCCTGCCGTGCACCTGATGCCATGTGACTGTGGTGGCATGTGATTTCCTGCCAAACATTTGCCACTTGGTATGCCACCTCTTGGGTTTAAAGGTGGTTCCCATGTTTGCAAAAGTTGAGGACCCCCGGAGGAGGCTACTGCAAGAGTCTCATCTTCATCAACACAGGGACTACTAGGGGCTAGTGTTGCAAGGCAAGGGAGCTGTCCAGCAGGGGAAGTGAGCAACTGAAGGTTTCAGTTAGTGGATCTTGCAACTCCACTCATTCTGGTGCACCAGTGCATGCCCTGATCCTGGAAGTGCTTACACTGGAACCTGGTCTTCTGGGGCAGATGCTGGGGAAGGAAGGATCTTTGCTGCCAAGTGAACACCATGCCTTCTCTCAATATGGCTTCTGACAGAGATGGTTGCTGTTGCTAGGGCCCAGGAGGGTGACCTGGGGCAGATGCTGGGGAAGGAAGGATCTTTGCTGCCAAGTGAACACCATGCCTTCTCTCAATATGGCTTCTGACAGAGATGGTTGCTGTTGCTAGGGCCCAGGAGGGTGATCAGGGCTCTTTTTGTAGAAAAAGCCCAGCAGGAACTCATTAGCATAATAGGCCACACCCAACTGCAGAAACTCATTAGCCTATTAGGCCACACCCCTGACAGCACAGCTCATTAGCACATTAGGCCACAGGCCCAGGTCTTTTCTCGGGGTTGCCGAGTTCTCCTGGTGGGAGCATGAGCTAGGAACTATGGTCAGCTGCACCTCCTCTCCTGAGCAGATTACTTCAGACCCAGGGAGCTGGCATGTACTGACATGGAGGTATGAAGAACTGTAAGCAGGTTGTTTCTGTCCATGAAAGGGTGCAGCTGGTGAACAGGCTTCAGTGGGTAAAAGCCATGAGAAAAACTGCTTGTCCCCCTTGTCATGGCAACTTACTTA
>NW_015164189.1:83825-83976 GCF_001447785.1 Gekko japonicus
TGAGGTCGATGTCTCCATGGCAGTCTGGGGGCCCAGAACACGCCCAAAGCATCTATCCTGGACAGGGGTCATTTTGTAGAAAAAGAGGTGCAGGAGCTCATTAGCATAACTCATTGGCATAACGTATTTGCAATGCCACACCCCCTGGCAT
>NW_015164189.1:84323-93646 GCF_001447785.1 Gekko japonicus
GATCACAGCAGCTACTGCCTCTCTCCCTTGCAGTGGTGGTAGGATTGGGCTAATGGATATAAACACCTGCTGGGTTTTTTTACTGCTTTCCAGATGGACTTAATACAAGTGTGCATGCACCGAGATCAAGGGTTCAGAACTGCTCCCTACCTGTCAATGTTCTCCCTTTTCTTCCCTTTCTTCCCCTTGCCTGGCTTGGCCACCCCACACCCCAACCCTGTCAGTCCTAACGCTCTGTGTGCAAATGCTCCCCATTCGTGAAGTCATAACTCTGACTCCTCCTTTTCTTCCTCTTCCTTCCTGCCGTGCACCTGATGCCATGTGACTGTGGTGGCATGTGATTTCCTGCCAAACATTTGCCACTTGGTATGCCACCTCTTGGGTTTAAAGGTGGTTCCCATGTTTGCAAAAGTTGCCCCTGACAGCACAGCTCATTAGCACATTAGGCCACACCCCCATGTTACCAGAAGTGTGGTCATCCAGCCACACCCACCTTTTGCTTCTTATTCTGTTTACCTTATTTGTTGTCAAAACCCAGAGCTTTTTTTGTAGCAGGAACTCCTTTGCATGTTAGGCCACACACCCATAATGTAGCCAATCCTAATGAGTTTCTGCTGTTGGGTGTGGCCTGTTATGCTAATGAGTTCCTGCTGGGCGTGGCCAACTCAGGAGCCAGCCGGAACTCCGTTCCTGTGCGTCTCAATATGGCTTCTGACAGAGATGGTTGCTGTTGCTAGGGCCCAGGAGGGTGACACTGGGGGTCTTGTGACACAGGACAAGCACAGGGATGTAATTAGGGGGTGTAGAGCAGAGTCCCAAGGGCTGGTGGGCTCCAAGGGCAGGATGCCCTCCGTAGCAGCTGGGCCCAGGTCTTTTCTCGGGGTTGCCGAGTTCTCCTGGTGGGAGCATGAGCTAGGAACTATGGTCAGCTGCACCTCCTCTCCTGAGCAGATTACTTCAGACCCAGGGAGCTGGCATGTACTGACATGGAGGTATGAAGAACTGTAAGCAGGTTGTTTCTGTCCATGAAAGGGTGCAGCTGGTGAACAGGCTTCAGTGGGTAAAAGGCATATTGGCCAACAAGCCACGAGAAAAATTGCTTGTCCCCCTTGTCATGGCAACTTACTTAGTCACGGAGGTTTCCATCGGGCTGTCCCTGAGGAAGACTAATGCAGGCCTGAGCCAGCCACTGGTCATACATCATACTTCTCTTTCTTCAGACCACCAGGTCCACCAGGAACGGACACACCTCACCGAATCCTGGCCCTTTAGACTTTGTTTCTGTTGTCTCACTGGCTTCTATCCTTAGCTCCTAATTTGGGCAGGGGTGGTCTCAGAGGTCTCTAGGGCAACCTAGAATCACTGCCACCCCACTGCTGGGGCCCCCACCAGAGCCAAGCAAGGGGAGTCTCTCACCCTGTGAGAGGTGGGCAGGAGCTGCCAGATGGGGCAGGCCCAAGTGGTGGCAGGCACCTGATCTTCTTCATTTCCCTCCTCGTTCGGGAGAACATAAGAAGAGCCCTACTGGATCAGACCAACAGTCCATCTAGTCCAGCATCCTGTCACACACAGTGGCCAACCAGTTCCTACAAACGGTCAACAACAGGGCATAGAGGCCGAGGCCTTCCCCTGATGTTGCCTCCTGGCTCTAGTTTTCAGAGGTTTAGTGCCTCTGAATGTGGAGGTTCCCCTCAGCCACAGATGAGCTGTGGGTGGTTGGGACCCCTCCTGGTGTGGGGGCCGGGGGAGGCAACCCCATTGCCAAATTGGCTAAGACCACCCCTGGATTTGGGCTCTGCAAAAGCAAAGAAGAACCCCACAGCAGCTTTCCCAGGACTGCTGTGTGATGGCTGTCCTTCTCCGGCAAGCAGGGGTCATTTCCTGCAGGAGCGCACAGGAGTCAAACGTTCAACAACAGGGCATAGAGGCCGAGGCCTTCCCCTGATGTAAGGTGCCTCTGAATGTGGAGGTTCCCCTCAGCCACAGGTGAGCTGTGGGTGGTTGGGAGGGACCCCTCCTGGTGTGGGGGCCGGGGGCAGCAACCCCATTGCCCATTGGCTAAGAACACCCTGGATTTGGGCTCTGCAAAAGCAAAGAAGAACCCCACAGCAGCTTTCCCAGGACTGCTGTGTGATGGCTGTCCTTCTCCGGCAAGTATTTTGGCTGGGTCTCTGTGAGCTTCTGAATCTAAATTAACCTCATTCTTTTTCTGGAGAGCACAATAAGATTATTTTATTGGCCTGTTTTATTGACATGATTTGTTTTTTATTGACTTGATTTTTATTGTCTTAGTCTTTGTTTTATGGTTGCTGTGAGGCACTTTGAGCAGGTCTGGAGATATGGCATGCACATTTTCTAAATAAACCACCTTTTTTGGCTGGGACACCTGGGGTTTACCCCCCTGTTATCAGAAGAAGATCCCCGCTGGCTCAGGCCAGAGGACCATCTCGTTCTGTTTCCCACAGTGGCAAAATTGGTGCCCCAGTGGAGGGGAGGGGCCGGTGGCTCAGTGGCAGAGCACTTGCTTGGTGTGCAGGAAGTCCCAAGTTTAATCTCCAGCATCTCCAGTCAAAAGGATGAGGTAAGAGGTGATGTGAAGGAGGCTCTGCCAGTCAGAGTAGAAAAGATGGACCTTGATGGGATTAATAGTCTGATTCAAAATAAGGCAGCTTCATGTATGGACAAGCAGGGAATCCCAATGAAGGCAATAGCCCTTCTGCTGTTGTTGGTCCCCAGCAACTATTATTTAGACGTCCACTGCCTCTGAATGTGGAGGTTCCATTGAGTCATCTATATATCTAATAGCCAAGTTGCCCTCTCTGTGTGGCTATCTAAATCCACACATCGGGGGCATTTGGGGGGCAGGGAGATTTTCCTGCACACTTGGAGCAGTCTCCAAGTGTGCAGAAAAATCTAAAAAGTCGAAAAAATATACGGGAGATACCTAAATCCCCCCAAAAGTAAAAGAGCATTCCCTGCGCATGTGCAGAGAACGCTCTGGCCATTGGGGGGGAGACTCGGCAGTCCCAGCGGCTGGGAGCCGCTCAGGCCGCGCCACCGAAGCCGGGGGGGCGGAGGAGATTGGTGGTCCCAACGGCTGGGAGCTGCTCAGGCCGCACTGTCAGAGCCGGGGGGAAGGCTCGGCAGGCCCATGCGGCTTGCCACCAGGGCGGGTAAGACAGAGGAGAAGGTTTGGCAGGCCTGGCAGCTAGAGCACCGTGGGCCTCGCAATTGGTGCGGGGGGAAGCATGGGGAAAGGCTCACCTGTGGCTGCTTCCTCCTCCTCCACGTGGAGCTCCCCCCCCCCCACGAGTATTGTGGGTTCCCCCTTCTTGTTACGTCTAACAAGCAGGAGTGAACCTTTCCTCCATTCATTTCTCCAGCATCCATTTTCTGGCAGGGAATTCCCTAGCATGATTATGTGATGTGTGATGAAATACATTGTCTTTTCTGGTTCTACTGCCATTTGGTTTCATTTGGATGCTCCTGAATAATAATTATTGTATGGCAGTGGATGTAAAATAGCCAGGAGATCTGAAAATTGTCTGGCAGCCTGAAACTCTAGCTCTTTTTGTGGCGAGCTAGGTTTTTTGGGCTGAGAGAACCGTGACTGACCCAAGGTCACCCAGCTGACTTCATGTGGAGGAGTGGGGAATCGAACCCAGTTCTCCAGATTAGAGTCCACAACTCTTAACTACTATACCAAACTGGCTCTCTGGGTGCTCCTGGGTTCTAGTGCTATGGGAGAGGATGAAAACGATCTCTCTAGCTACTTTCTCCACCCTGTACATATCTTTGTAAATCTTTGTAAAATGTTGTCTCACCACCATTCCATTTAGTCACCTTTTACTACACAGAAAAGCTGTGAAATGTTTAGCCTTTCCTCATAGGGAAGAGAGCCTGAAGAGGAAGTATGGTGGATCAAAGGAATTCTTGGGGACCAGGATTCCCAGACCAATGCAGGCCACAGAACCTTACTGTGGGTCAGCAAATTAACTGGCTTATTAGATGCTAAGCTTATTACATGGATGCCAATAACCTTCAAAACAAACCCTCTGTTCAAGCCTGCTTAGTAAATTATGCAGTTCTGACACAGTATTCTACTAGGCTGACAAGGAAGAAAATGTTATAGATACCCTACCCTGTCCTTTTATTTGTCTTGTTCCCTTTCTCTCTTGCACTCTGCCATCCTGGGGGCAGACACCAGCAAAAGGCCCCTAAAGGATGACCGAAGGGAGTGGGGGAGGGTTGTAAATAAGTTAGGATTTTATTGTTTTAAGCTCTATGTGCAAAGACAAACAAAATTGCTGCAGATGTGCATACAATTAGAAAATAGTTGGCAATAATATAGAACAATAATAGAATTCTAAGATGTTTTAATTCTTGTTTTCAGCAAAGAGCGCCATTTTTGTTTGTCTTTGTGATTATCCATTGCTGTACCCCTTGTGTTACTTTAAGCTCTATGTGCAACACTGCACAGTTGATATGGAATTTTATGTATCATTTTGTTCTTATTCTTTGATCCTTAATATTTTTTTTGTACTTTTAACTATTTTATATTGTCGTCTCTATGTGCAACACTGCACAGTTGATATGGAATTTTATGTATCATTTTGTTCTTTATTCTTTGATCCTTAATATTTTTTTGTACTTTTAACTATTTTATATTGTCGTCAGTGTTCCCTCTAAGCTGAGTTAGTGTGAGCTAGCTCGCAGTTTCTTAGCCTCCGGCTCACACATTTTTGTCTGAGCTCAGGAAGGAGGGCTCCAAAAGCAAACTAACTGATGCAGTAGGCCATATCGCTCACTCAACACTTTAATGCCAGCAGCTCACAAAGCAGAATTTTTGCTCACAAGACTCCACAGCTTAGAGGGAGCATTGATTGTCGTCCTCAATAGCTGTGTCCCCAGAGCAGAGAGACTGTCGCAGTTCTCATCCCATCTCATCCCTCCTTTATAGCTGAATTTTAAAAGAGAGAGAGAGAGAGAATGTCAGCAGGTACAGCTTCTTCCAACAGCGATTCAAGAAGTATCTGCTGAAATTCTACTTTTTGTAGAAGCCAAAAATGAGAGACCACAGGAGGAAGTGGAATTCCAAAAACAACATCTGTGACAAAAATAACGAAGAGTCAATAAAGATAAGTTGCAAAAACATTTACTGTGGTATTCTGTAGAAAATTTTCTTCTGTTATCGCTCACACGCAACGAATACTGTGCAATGTAAACAATTTGTTTCACAATATTTGCTTTATCTGAGCGTGTAGCAATCCTAATTCTTACCTTCCTACTCCTCGAAATTCTACTTTTCGGCAAGACTCCCACACTAGGCAATGCTGACTTAATTGCCAAGAAGACCTTTTAGATGGAACTGTGACTCTCACCTGAAGGGCTTTTCTTGCAGCTTTTTAGGTATACAGTGGTATTCTAAGCAGAGTCACACCTTTCAAAAGTTAGTGTTGCCAACTCCAGTTTGGGAAATTCCTGGAAATTCACCGTGGAGCCTGGGGAGGGCAGGGTTATGGGGAGGGACCTTAGCATGATACAATGCATTAAAGTCTACGCCCCAAAGCATTCATTTTCTCCAATGGAACTGATCTCTGCAGATCAGTTGTAATCCCAGGATGGGTTTAGTGGGGTGTAACTAAGACTACCCTGTAAAGCATTTGCCATCCCATAAAACCTCCTCTTCCAGGAGACAAAGGACATCTCGGAGGACAATGACGGACTCATCTTTGTGATTGTCAACTTCACCACGGGATGTCTTCCATGGCAACAGTTGCCAGGGCAACCTATAGGCAAAGCGTCATTTCCTCCACTTATAGAGATGGGGCTTAAGAGGCCAAAAGCATTTCTGCATTCTGGTTTTGCTTCATGAGAAACAGAAAGGAGCAGCATGGAATCAGCCATGACTGAAAGATGCTCATTCTCTCCCACTGTCCCTTGTGGCTGTTACTGGCAGATTGCCTTGCAGTTTGCAGAATGCTTACAGATCACATTTCAGGCTGTTTGTATTCAATATTCTGTAGCCCCAGTTTGCAAGCCAAGAAATGAGGATCAGGTGCTAAACCCAGCACCTGGAAGATCTCCTCTTCTCTTTTCCTGAGACAACTTCATAGCCTTCCAGGGCGCCACATGCAAGCTTGAACATTTGTGGGCAGATCCTAGTGCTATCTCAGAAGCCAAGGTGGGGTCAAGGTGGTCTTCGGTAGTCTTGAAAGGAGGAGTCCAAGCTCATGGCAGAACTCATGCTTTACATGAAAACAAGTTCCAGATTAAGAAAAGGAAAAAAGCCTGCTGGATCAGACTAGTGGCCCATCTATACCAGCATCCTGTTTCACACAGTGGCCAATCAACTGCTACAGAAGGCCCATAAACTGAGCATAGAGGCCACAGTCTCCCCCTCATGTTGCCTCCCAACCGGCATTCAGAGGTTTACAGTCTCTGAATTTAGAGGTCCTGTAAAAATCATCTTGGCTAATTAGCCCTTGATGGACCACCAATACCCTTCTAGATCTTACCCTGTACATGAAGTTATCCGACTGCCACCACCAAACTGGGATGGCCTCCAGAGCAGGGCCTTGGCTAGTTAGCCCTTGATGGACCGCCAATACCCTTCTAGAGCTTATCTTGTACATGAAGTTATCTGACTGCGAACACCAAACTGGGATGGCCTCCAGAGCAGGGACCAATAACCCTCCTCAGTGCTGGCACATCCTTGAATTTGGAACTGGAGACTACAGTCTGAGCTGGGAAGCCAAGATGGCAGTGCCAACCTTTCTACTACCTGGGGTAAGACCAGTCTGGGAGCTCATAGGACTCCCCTTCTGTTGCCAGCAGCCGGGTCCTGCAGGGTTGCTTGGCTGCCATTGGTGGAGATGACACTCATCTCTCATAGTCTACTTCTGCCCTTCCCCCAAGGAGCTCAGGGTGGCAAGGCAGTATGATTCTCCCCTCCTCCATTCTGCCCCCCAACAACCCTGTGAGGTAGGTCTACTTCTGCCCTTCCCCCAAGGAGCTCAGGGTGGCAAGGCAGTATGATTCTCCCCTCCTCCATTCTGCCCCCCCAACAACCCTGTGAGGTAGGTTAGGCAGAGACAAAGTGAATAACTCAAGGTCACCCTATGAGCCTCATTGACTAACTGGGGATTTGAACCTGGGTTCTAGTCCCACATTCCTACTTCCTTCCCTTTATACCCTGCCTTTCTCAACAATGGGGATCCAAATCAGCTTATTTTTATTTTATTTTATTGATTTAATTCAGGGGTCTTGTTGTAGAAAAAGAGCTGCCGGAGCTCATTAGCATAACTCATTAGCATAACTTATTTGCATATGCCACGCCCCCTGGCATCACCGGAAGTGACAGAAGGCCACACCCCCTGACATCACCGGAAGTGTGTCAGAAGGCCCGGCTACTTACCCTCGTATTTATAATATGACTTAGGTGATCTTACATTACATCTTACATTACATGACTTAGGTGAGCTTACACGGATCTGCTCTCCATTTAGGGTTGCCAACCTCTGGGCGGAGCCTGGAGATCTCCCAGAATTGAAACTGATCTCCAGATTACAGAGCTCAGTTCTCCTGGAGGAAAGGGCAGCTTTGGAGGGTGGCCTCTGTGGCATTATAGCCCGCTGAGGTCCCTCCCCTCCCCAAACCAAGTACTCCCAGGCTTTACCCCCAAATCTCCAGGAATTTTCCAACAGGGAGTTGGCAACCATATTTATATATTATCCTCATAACAACCCTGTGTGGTAGTCTTAGGGTATATGACTGGCCAAGATCACCCAAAAAGCTTCAATGTCGGGGGGGCGGGAGGAGGAGGAGAAGTTGGATTTATACCCCACCCTACACTCAGAGTCGTGCTTACAATCTCCTTCCCTTCCCCTCCCCACGACACCTTGTGCTGTGAGGTAGGTGGGGCTGAGACAGCTCTGAGAGTCAAGAACTGTGACTGACCCAAGGTCACCCAGCTGGCTGCATGGGGGAGGAATGCGGAATCAAACCTAGTTCTCCAAATCAGAGTCCGCCCCGCTCCTAACCACTACACCACACCAAACTGGTTCTTCCCAGTATCAAAATGGGGTCTCCCAGATCCTAATCCAACCATTGCACCACTCTGGCTCTCTGAGCATGTGTGAACTCCGTGCCGGCTCCCGAGTCCAGAGCGTGGCAGTAGAGGAATTCTGGGAAGATTAATGCTGGTGCAAACTTGGCATCGATCCCCTGCAGAAGCTAGTGGCTGGTGACAGCCTCCTCTGTAAGCCGTGATTGGTGGGCAACAGATGGTCCCTGCAACTGTCCTCCGACTGGCCACGAATGATCCCGGTTGCCATGGAGGGAGAGAAAAGGGAGTGAACAGATGGCAGGGCTGGGGGGGGGGGGGGGGGGGAGGGGGGTGTTAGCTTGTTGTAGCAGAAAAGACATGAGGAGGAGGAGAGGGCAGCAGGACTCTTTTTGCTCAGAGGGCAGCTGACCTGATATCCCAAGGATGTTACTGATTTCTTTGTTCCATCTAGCCTGAGTTACCGTATGAGAATGCAGGCCGAACTCTCACAGTCTGGTGACAAGTAGGGCTGCCAGCCTCAAAGTGGAGACTGGAGATCTGCCGGAATTGCAACTAATCTGCAGGGTTCAGAGGATGAACCCTCTCCCTACCTCAATGGCTGCATGAGACCACCTGTTCTCTGGCCCAGGTCTCGGTGGGCCCTGCAGTTCCCAGCATTACAAGGGAACTCCAGACTGCAGAGATCAGTTCCCCTGGAGAAGATGGCTGCTGTGGAGGGTGGGCTCTATGACATCATACCCTGGTTGAGCTCCTCCCCTCCCCAGAATCCTGCCTTCATCAGGCTCCATCCCTAAATCTCCAGGAATTTCTCATCCTGGATTTGGCAACCCTAACCTTGAGACCAGGCCAGGAGTATTGTTATTATTGAAATGGAAGGCACCCAGTGAAAATGATAGGGACGGATTCAAGCGAGACAAAAGGCAATACTTCTTCAGCCAACAAGTAATTAAATTGTGAGATTCACTACAAGAGGATGCAGGGATGACCACGAGCGTAGACAGCTTTAAAAGGGGATTAGGGAGCTTCATGAAGGAGGGGTCCATCAATGGCTACTAGCCATGGGAAACATGGAAACCTCCAGATTTAGAGACAGGAAACCATTGCTAGGACGCAACATCAGGGAAGGCCTTGGCCCCTGTTGTGCTGTTTGTTGGACCTCCAGGGAAACTTGTCGGCTGCTGTGTAAAAAAGTATGCTGGAGCAGATGGACCTCTGGTTTGATCCAGCAGGGCTCTTATGTTCTTAGCCCAAAGTG
>NW_015164189.1:93985-112461 GCF_001447785.1 Gekko japonicus
GGAAACATGTGAACCTCCAGATTTAGAGACAGGAAACCTCCAAATGCCATTACTAGGACGCAACATCAGGGAAGGCCTTGGCCCCTGTTGTGCTGTTTGTTGGGCCTCCAGGGAAACTTGTCGGCTGCTGTGTAAAAACGTATGCTGGAGCAGATGGACCTCTGGTCTGATCCAGCAGGGCTCTTATGTTCTTAGCCCAAAGTGGTACAGTTCACACAAATGTTGAGAGAATTAGGCCTTGGTATCATGAGAACATAAGAGAAGCCATGTTGGATGAGGGCAATGGGCCATCCAGCCCAACAGTCTGAGTCACACAGTGGCCAAAACCCAGGTCCCATCGGGAGGTCCACCAGCGGGGCAAGAACTCCAGAAGATCCTCCCATAGTTGCCCTCCAAGCACCAGGAATACAGAGCATCCCTGCCCCAGACATCATGAGAGAGAAGACACTAGAGGTGTGGTTTTGTGGGCAATATGGTCTTTGGCAATAAAAATGAACCTGTAACTGAGATAGCCCAAGGCCGTTAGAGACCCGAGGCGGAAAGACTAAATGGAACTCCCGCACCTCCTTCCCAGCATAGTGAAAGCATATAACACAATAATTTGCTACCCTTTATGGGTATCCCCAAATCTGTGGCGGGCTGCCTTGTCCTTCCCTTAAACAGATGAAAGAAATAATGCTAAATGGCAAAAAGTCTGGGGGGGGGGGGTTCTCTAGCTCTCTGTCCTCAAAGCGGACAGAACGGCTTACAAAGAAACCCCTTATCCATGCGAGCTGTTTGAACAATGAAACGTACAGATTAGGTTGACTGCCAAATTCCAGAAAACCCTGGAATTCAGTGGCAGATTAGAGAACCAAATCTGCTTCAGAATACAAAAAGAGATTTCACTGTGTGAGTCCCTCGGTTGCTCAGTGAGCCCAGCTTTGCAATTCAAGAAACAGACACACATATCAGCCCTTCGCCCCTTTGAATTGATCAGGGCAGGACTATCTGTCTTTTTATTTTTAGAAGTGCTGCATTTATCTGTTCCTATGTCACATTTGCAACTTTCAAAAACCATCGGGGGGGGGGTTAGTACAAAACCTCTAAACACCTCAGAAGGCCAAACAGAGTGGACCTTGTGGGTCAGCAGGGCTGTTCTGCCACATTAATTATCAATAATTTCAAGCGGTATATATTAAATTATGCAAATAGGCTTTCTTATGCCGGCTCTTCATTGAATTTTGACTAATTATAAAAGCTTGCGGGCCCCTGGACTAGGAGCAGTCAGTATAAACAGTCTTCCACCCTTGCCAGGACCATGCAAATCTCCCAGGACTTCCCAGATGGACTTTTGGCAGACAGAAATGCATGGAGGGTCTGCTTGGGAACAACACGAATACAGCCTGGGTGCTATATTTGTGTCCTATCCTGTCCACAGAGTACATGGTTATGAAAGGGTAAGTGGAGAGCCACTTTTTTTCTATGCCTCTGAACATCCTCAGCTCAATCCTTGGTCCCAGGTTCAATCCCCAGCATCTACAAGTAAAAATATCAGGTAGCAGGTGATGAAAAAGACATCTACTTAAACCCCTGGAGAGCCATTGCCTGTCTGGGTAACTATTACTGACCTTGATTGACCAAGAGTCTGATTCATTATAAGGCAGCTTCATGAGCTTCCTGCCTCAAAAGGGCAGGCTCCTACAAGGAGGGGGTTTCCCACCCTCCATTATTTCACCTTTGGCTATCTACTGTACCATCATTCTAAATCCCGTCATCCTGTTCTATTCAATCACTCTCTTCCTTTTGACATTCTTTAATGCTAGAATGAGGCAGACAACAGAAATGGATACAGCATTTTCACCGTCTTAGACATACAACCGAAAATTGCTTCGGCTGTTTATGTCGTATTATGAAGCATGTGATTCATTCTCTGTTTGATTATCCACTATAAGCCCTAAATCCTTCACTGTAATTCCGCAACCCTGTCATCTACCCTAGAATGCTTGAGTGAATGTTCTTCAGTGGTTCTTTTTTTGGGAATCTAATTCAGCATTTTGTTTTCCGTTTGATCCACAGTGCCCACCCATTTATGAGAATATAAAGATATTAACAACATAGACAAATTCCAGAAGGTTCCACTGTGCACTTGTAGCAAAAAAAAAGAGAGAGTAAGAGTTTTTGTTGTCATGCTTGCAGCTTGTGGTGTCCATTAACAGAGAAAGAAGACTTAAAGGGAGGGGCCAAACTGGCATATTTTGAGTTGGCAGCTCTACTTCTCGCACTGTGGTGCTGATCCAAGTTGGGCCCTATGGTGCCTGGAGAAGTTCCTCTCAGCCGCCGTCTGGGTGTGGGGAATGCGAGTCAGATCGGAAGGTCCCTGACCTGACTCATATAGAAATGTTTTGTGTGGTTCAAGTTGTAATCAGTGATGTGAAAGGCCTCCACCCTGAGACTAAGGAGAGCCACTGCCAATCAGAGTAGGGGAAAAAGTGTAATACAGATCCTTGCCCTTTTGCTCTCACAATGCTAAAAGCACATATCAGACACACCAATGACTTCTTTCTGCAGCTAAAATATATATTTAAGGAGCCACACATGGGTCTCCAGCTCCATGTACAGCTTGACCCAAAGAGTGTGAAAGGTGAATTCTGAGTAGCCTGAATTCTACAAAATATGAGGGATACAGGCCAGTTTGTGCTTCTTTTTCTGTAGCTTCATCTGGTAGTTTGTTACACTTCCAACCTCAAAGGAGTTAGGTGAATACACGGTTCTTCCTTCCCTCCTCCATTTGATCCTCACAGCCCTATGAGGCAGGTTACACTGAGTGAGAGCAACTGGACCCAGGTGAGTTTTCACGGCTGCAAGGACACCTGGACTTGTTTTTCTCTGGTCCCAAGTGCTCCAAGTACTCTGCTAAGGACTAGTAACCTGGAGACAGCATGATTCTAAACAGAGTTACGCCCTTCTAAACCTATTGACTCCAGAGAGAAGGGCACAACTCTGTTTATACTGTCAGAATACAAAACAATAGCTACTTCTACTTGCCTCAGGAAAGTAGCCAATAACAAAGCGACGTACAAATTGTACGTCGCTTCAAGACTTTTTAATTCACGTTCCTCTTTCCAAGATGATAAAGCAATATTATAAGTCTAATAAAAAGATGGGGCGGTTTACCTTGAAACCAGAGTAGACATGACTGACCTTGATAAACCGAAGATCTAACTCAGGATAAGGCACCTCTGTGTGCTCTAAAGTTTTATCACATTTCAATGATTTAATATAGCCTGATCCTCTATAAAGATCCTATGACGATATTTTAGATTTTTGCTGATTTACGACAACATGCACCTCTCTCCACCTTCATTCCCGCCCCCTCAAAAGTCTGCCATGAAAATTTTGGCTATGGGTCCAAGACAGACCTGTTGATGCACAGGTAAAGTTCTCTTTCTGCCATGCATGATTTCTAGCCAGGGCTGTGCACCCTTCACGGCCATAAACTGCTGGGAATTTCTGAGCAAAGATAGACAGAGGAGCAGCCCTTGCGCCAGGAGAACAGCAGCTGCCGGTGGAACTCCAGTGCTCTGATCGTGAGCCGAGAGTTCCAGCTCCACACAGGCAAATGGAAAAATCAGAGGCCCGGGGAGTGACAGCTGTTCCTTATTAGAGCCAGGGAAGAAAAGAGAGAGTGGACGGCAAAAAGCCTGGCTGGCCCCAAGAAGGAATTCCAATCTAAATGTCCCGGGCAAGGGGGATCCAGAGGGGAGGGAAACTTTGCTTTTCTCCCAGAGAAACCAGTTCTCATCCTAAGGGCAACTTCTAGCTTTGTGCAGGCACCATAGCTGCACTGGTACAAGGATGCTACACTACCGCAGCCGTTCACAACTGGAATTTCCTCTGTGGACAGGACATTCCAGGAGGCGAATGCTTGCTATGATAGCACAAGACCCACTGATGGACAGATTCAGCTCAACTTGTATAGAATGAACATACGGAAGAAGGGGAGAATGTTGGGGTCGCATCTACAGCCCCTGCCCTGACTTCCTTGTGTTCATTTGGTCCGTTTCAAGGGATCCTTCATACCTGGGGTTGCCAAACTCTGGCTTAGGAAATTTCTGGAGATTTGAGGGTGATGCCCAAGGAGGGCAGAGTTTGGGGGGGGGGGAGCTCAGTGTGGTATGATGTCATTTTAGGACTTACAACTCTCCTAGATTCTATGGTGTATACCATAGAGTCTGCACTCTGAAGCTGTTGTTTGCTACAGGGGAATGATCTCTATAGTCTAAAGATCACTCATAATTTTGGCAGAACTCCAGGCCATACTTTTGAGGTTGCTAAGTCTGTATAACCCTTTCTGTGTAGGAGGCTGGTTGAGTGGGTAAAGGCTGGGGTGGTACCAGCGGGCACGATCCCAGCTCTCCTCCAGATTCAACACACCGGGTCATCATCTGCACAGGGCTTCTGTTTATGTATTTAGATATTTGTACCCAACTTTTCTCCCAACAGAGACCCAAAGAGGCGTTTCTCCCTATCCCCAATTTAGCCTCAAACACCAACCCTGCAAGGTAGGTCAGGCTGAAAGCATGTGACTGCTCCAAGGTCACCTGGCGAACTTCCAAGGCAGAGTGGGGATTCAAACCTAGGTCTCCCAGATCCTAGTCTGATACTCTAGCCACTCTATCATGCTGGCTGTCCCCAGGTAGCAAGGGGCAAGCTTGGGTTCCGCATCTACAAGGCGGGAACATTAATTAATCATACATCTGGCCAAACAGCTTCGGCTGTTCGAGCCCCATCGCGGCCGGGGTGAGCACCCGGCCCTATGTCCCAGCTCCCGCCCACCCAGCGGCTCAAAAGCCCGTTAAAGGGCGATTAGACTAATGGGTACCTGCTACTAGAGCGGGGGGGCACCCATCCCTGTGATGCAGTGGCGAGCGGCGAGTAAGTGGTGGTTGATGGCGGCGGCAAAGAAAAGAGAAATGGCGGCTGGCGAGGCAAGGAGCGAGCGAGTGAAGGGGCCGGACCAACTGGCACAGGGGCGGAGCAGCGCGGCAGGCCGGAGCCTCATCAGGACAGAGGCCGCAAGCGGAGCATGCGCAGAAGTGCGATTGGTCCTGGCCGGAAATGAATCGCTACAGCCGGAAGAAGGAAACTTCGAAGACCAGCACCAGGAAAGGACGCCACCGACTACCGCTGCAAGAACAGGACAACAACTGAAGATCCGCCGCAACAAGGATGCCTGGTAGGGTTGTCACTACCCCTGTATATTTGTGGCCCTTAACCTATTTGGTAATGTGATTAGCACTCCCTGTAAGCCGCCCAGAGGCCCTTAGGGGTTAGGGCGGGATAACAAATTGAATAAATAAATAAATAACTTGCCAACCAGGCCAGATGACTGGCACTTGGGTTGTTCAAGGGAGCCAGAGAGGAAACAAGTTTCTCCTCCTCCCGTGTCACTTGTATTTGGCCCCGCTTCTGGCATGCTCCTCCCCCTTCACGGCCTGCATTGTCACCCTTCCACTTTATCCTTCCTTATTCTCTACAATTCTTTTATCCTTTGACTTTTATCCTTCCTCCACCCAGCCCTGCCTTCCCCCTCCACTTCCCTCTTGTTTCCACTTCCACTTGGTTCTTGCCTCCCCTCCCCATTCATGGCCTTTTCTGCTTCCCTTTTCTTCTGCCCTCCGTCCTTTCCCTCAAAGAGACGGTCCACCAAGCAAGGCTTAAATGTGAGGAAGACATCTCGCCAAAGCTATAGTAGGGCGACCAGGTGTAGCCAGTGCTTGGTAGGGGGAAGAAGCCCTCCCGGGAATCCTACACGCGACATGGGGAAAAGATGGAATATCAGTGCAATAAATAAAACCCATCAGAAGTCAGGGATTCCCAGGGAAGCCAACTTCAGAACTGCTTTCAAGTCTGTGGATCAGCTCAGGGTTAGGGGACAAAATATATTTCCTGTGGGCATGCACAGAGCACTTTTTCTTTACCCCTGAGCAATGCTCCCTCTAAGCTGTGGAGTCTTGTAAGCAAAAATTCTACTTTGTGAGCTACTGGCATTAAAGTTGCGAGCAGGTGATTTGGCCAGTGCATAAAATAATTTCCTCTGGAGCCATCCTTCCTGAGCCAAGACAAAAATGTGTGAGACGGAGGCTAAAAAACTGTGAGCTAGCTCACACTGACTCAGCTTGGAGGGAACACTGCCCCTGAGCACCTACAGCCAGCAGTCACTGGAAGAAGGGTGCCCTCAGAGGAGAAGGAACACATGAACACATGAAGCTGTCTTAGAGCTTGGTCCGTCAAAGTCTATACTGTCTACTTAGAGTGGCAGCTGCTCTCAGGGAGCTCAGGCAAAGGTCTTTCACATCACCTTCTGCCAGGTCTTTTAACTGAAGATGCCAGGTATTGCACCTGGGACCTTCTGCATGCAAAGCAGAGGCTCTACCGCAGAGCCACAGCCCCTCCCCAGGAAGGAAGGAGCATTTGCGGGAGGAAAACCACCAGTAGCGGCTAGAAGAGCTGGGGAGGGGGGAATCCCGCATCATTTCACAACTGAAACAAATCGCTTGCATGGTTCTTTCATGAGCTGAAAAGAATTAGACTGAAACTGTGAAATCCTGAAGACATAAAAGTACAGCTACCTTTTTTTATCTCAAAGGTTTATTTCTGTCTCTAGACATTTACACCCTGTCCCCCCCCCAAAAAAAAATGCTCTCCGTTAAGAAGATGAAACCAATAATGTAGATGCAAAACAGATCAGTTCTGAAATCTGAAATCTAACATGTTGAATATCAATGTACCCTAACAGGAGTAAGTACCATTTTATCTTATTGACAGGGTTTAAAAAATTATAATTAAGAGGGTGTTGGGGAGAAATGCTTCTTGTTTCATATACTCTGTGATATATAATTATTTTTGATAAGCATAATTGTGTTATGCAACCCCTTTTTTGTTTCTCTATCCCCTATATACTTTTACTTTGTTTTCCAAATTAAAAAAAAATTAAACAAGAACAGAAATCTGGCATCTAGAAAATTAGCAAGTCCAGACAGAAGACAAGAGCAGATTCAACTAGATTTGACCTGTGACCCCTCCCCACCTCACAGGGTCTGCCCTGGGAATCCTAAAACAATGGCAGCGGATTGGCACTGGGAGGCAACCTTGTGCAATAGAGCCAGGATCTGTGGTGGTTAAAGCATCAGACTAGAATATGAGCAATTCAGAGCGCCACTCTGCTGGGGGTAACTATGGGCCAGCACACTTTCTCTCTCTGCCTAGCATACCTCACAGGGTTTTGTTAGGGTAAAATGGAGGAAGTTAGAATGATGCTGTAAGCTGCTTTGGGTATCCAGTCTGTAAGGCGGAATGTGCTTTTGGAGGCTTGGGAGTGGAGGTCAGTAATTACGACGAGGTAAATGGACTGCCCTCACCTTGTTTGTTTGTATTACGCTTTTGTGAGATGGGATTTTAGCTGGTTCTAGTGATTTAAGATGCCTTGAATCCTGCTGATTAGGAGAAAGCTGGGATGTAATTATTCCAAATAAGTTTAAATAGATAAACGTACCTTCTCCTGCAGTATGAAATACAAAATTTCAGGAATTGGGCTACCGTATGAGCGACTGTTTGGCTAGACTGCCCCCAAAGGAATAACATGGCCCCGCCCTCCCTGTGAGTCTTTGCCTAAGGTGGGATACTAACTCACTATGTTTGAGTCTGACCTGCCACCAAATAGATAGCATTGATTCTTAACAAAAGCCCTTTAGAAACATTAGCTTCGAAATGCAAGTGCACCACACTAACTGAATTCTCAGTTGCTCTCTTTTTCGGAATTTTGAAGGTCAGCATTTGCCAGGGAGATTCTCTGAGATGGTATAAGTGCACGGGGGTGAACACAGGTAAGAACACACAACCTGGAGGGGGACCTGTTGAGAAGAAAGCACTCGTAGTGTTGAACTAAGTAGAGCTGGACAGAGATGCTCCTTGGAGTATACCTTTCAGAAGGACATACTGTAAAACGGGGTCTGTAAAATGGAGCTCTTCCACCAGGCCTTCGATTAGGAGCTGCTGCTAAGGATAAAAGTGGTTAAGACGCTGAACTGCAGACCGGAAGGTCAGTAGTTCAGCAGTTCAAGACCTGAGTGCTGCATGACAGAGTGAGCTCCCGTCTCTGGTCCCAGCTCCTGCCAGCCTAGCCATTCGAAAGCAAGTAATTGCAAGTAGATAAATAGGTACCACTTCGGTGGGAAGGTAACAGCGTTCCGCGCGTCTTGGTGTTTAGTCATGCCAGCCACATGACCACGGAAACGTCTTCGGACAGCGCTGGCTCTTCGGCTTTAAAACGGAGATGAGCACCGCAGAGTCGAATTTGACTGGCTTTCAAGCAAGGGAAACCTTTACCTAACATCAACAGCCTGCCATGCTGGACACTGAGGGGGACATACTTTGGACCATCCTATCTTGGCCTGGGATGTTCCCGCCACCAGCACTTTATTCTACCTGTATTGTGACTTGTTTATCTATGTGTTTTATGAAGCTGTATTGCATTAATAGGCATTTGTGTATTAATAGATTTTTAATCCTTTTAATGTAAGCCGCCCTGAGCCTGCCTTGGCAGGGAGGGTGGGATAAAAATCAAATAAATAAATAGATAGATATTCACGTTCTTGCATGAACAAGTCAGTGCCCGAGCTCCCTGACTGGCAGTAATACATTGTTGTTCTGCTTCTCGTATTCATTTACTCTGTCATAGGTTGTCCGGCATTCATTGAAAATCAAGTAGTGTCTTTGTTCTTATATACTACAAGCACATAATTGTCTGCATATCAATTGCTCAAGATGAGCTTTCACCAGCTGTAGTATATGAAGCAGCACACTGCGGTCTACTGAGTGCCTTAGATTTTATACCTGTGTTTGTATGTGTGTGAGTGGCCCCACTGGTGGACCTCCTGATGGCACCTGCGGTTTGGCCACTGTGTGACATGGAGTGTTGGACTGCATGGGCCATTGGCCTGATCCACCATGACTCCTCTTATGTCCTTATATGCACACATGTATTTTACTTACTGATTTTTACTTCATTTACACCCCGCCTTTCTCCCCAACAGGAACCCAAAGTGACTTACATTGTTCTCTTCTTCCCCATTTTACCCTCACAACAACCCTGTGAGGTAGGTTAGGCTGAGTGTGTGTGAATGGCCCAAGACCATTCAGGAAGCTTCCATGGCAGAGTGGGGATTCAAACCTGGGTCTCCCAGATCTTAATCTGACATTCTATCCACGACGCAACACTGGTTTTCTGTGCACGGAGAGACAAAGGTCTGTCACTTCTTCCCTCCCTTGTGTAATCTCTACATTGGCTGATCTGGTGGCTCACATGAACACTTGGAAAATGCTGCCTTTCTAAAAAAAATTCCCCAAATAGAAAACTAGGACAGGAAACAGGGATTTTGAAATAAAGGGAAAGGACACGGGGAGGTCTGAAATAAGAACCTTTGGGGGCAGTTCTAAAAATCAATCCTGGAAATATTGATCTGACCTTTGAGATTTTCTACGCGTGGGTTGCAAGAAAGCCCCTAAATCGCTAGATTTACCCTTGGATGAGACTGGATGAAAGGATCAGCAAGGGATTTGAACTCGGGCTGACATTCTTCCAGAATGGCAGAGGATGTTTCCACAGCAGCAGTGCGCCTCCAGGGGTAGACTCCAGGCTTCGAGAGCCCCCTGTCCTCAGGCTGTGTCGGCTTCCTCTGGTCTGGAGTCTTCTGCCCAGGGAGACAACAATACGGAGCTTGTTGGGGCTTGAGTCTCTGCTGGGATTTTCTTTCTCCTCCTTCACAAGGCAGGGGGGCTCAGGGCACTGGGCAGGCCGGTCCATGCCATCGGCCCCTACTGAAGACGCATCGTGCTCTTTCAAGGGGCGATCAGAAGGTGAGTCTTTAAAAGGGAGGCGGCTTTGCCGAAAGCCCATTCAGCCGGGGCAAATCAACTTTTCTATCTTCACCCATCCCCAGAGCTAGGCCTGATTTAAACAGGACTTTGCCTGCAGCCAAACACAGTAAATCTTTACCCTTCCCTACCTAATCTCCCAAATAATCCTTTTTTGGCTTTTGTGGGGTGCCAGTTCCTGCAAAGAGAGGAGCTAGAAATGGAAGCCTGCCACAGGCGTGGAAAACTACTAATTATGGCATTGATGAATGGTGGATCAAGTATTAATGTAAATGGAAGCAGGGAGGCTCAAGGGCTATCTAAGCCTCATGCAGAAACACCCTGAGATGCTTGTGGCTGCGGAGACAGCAAGAAGCCTCTGCCCTTCCTGAGTACAGACATGTGCCTGTGCGCTACCCGGCATCTGGCTTCCCCAGGCAGGGGAACGGCCCCAGAGAAGGCAGGAGGATGCTTGGAAGGCATAAGATAACACCAGGGGGGAGAAGTCAGTCCTGGAAAATGAAATCAGGATACAAAAGACGCTTGGGAAAATAAAAGGGTAAAGGGAGTTTCCACACATGACATCCATTTTCCAGGTCTGTAATGTGAAGGCAAACATAATCCAGAATGGATGATGGGTTTTAAAGTACCGTGCTTCTGTCTTCTGTCCGTTCATTAATAGAGTTCCCATGCACACATCAGGGGCAAAAGTAAACTGGTGCAGGAAGTGGTCCCTCTCATCTTCTGTCCCAGTGCCCCCGAAAGACAGACAGTTGCCAAGGCACTTGGAATGCTAGGGAAGCAGACGACTGTAAAGCAACTCCGTTGGCCAAGCCCAGAGGCTGAATCCTGCCATGCTCTTTGAGCATCACAAGGAAGCAGAGTGACAGCTTCCAGCCAGAAGAGAACATCCACCGCTGCCGAATGCCGTCATTTTGTTCTACCAAACATAACCTCCCACACACCATGCAAAGCTGTCCAGTATTCAGAGGGACAGCAGTGTGCTAGGTGTGTATTCTGAGCATCTGACTCCATGAAACTGCCTTAGGATGGAATACCTTGCCTCAGGACCCAGATTCCCACTTGGAAAATATCTAGTCTTGCCTGTTGTGGGAAGACACATCAGTGATCGCCAGTGGTGCCAATGCACCCACAATGTGTTTGCTGGTGCCCACTTACTTCTTCTCTAAAACAAGAGCCAATCCTGGCGTTCCTGAACTGCAGTAGATCAGGAGGTGCTTCCAAAGAGCTCAGTGGGCACATTTGGAAACTTGGTAGGAGGATGCTTGGCTTGGAACCTCCCAGCTGTGGGTGACCAGCCCCAGTCCATATGGAAGCTACACTGTACTCAGTCCACTAACTCAAGATTTCAAAAGGGCCTATGAGATCAAGAAGGCTGGGGACTTTTGGGATACCTGTCTGCATGGGCCAACCTTACTGGAATGGTAAATATGACCAGTATGCATGGGCCACTGCAGGGTGTGTGGTGGGGTCAATCCTGTCCAGTTAGCTACATGTGGACATTGACCTATACAATATGTCTCAGAAGGATACATGCCCCTAATTTATTTTGTTTTACTCCAATTATAACCCACCTTTCTCCCCAAGGGGAGCTCACATCACCAGTTTGGTGTAGTGTTTAAGAGCAGCGGACTCTAATCTGGAGAACCGGGTTTGAGTCCCCACTCCTCCACCTGCAGCCAGCTGGGTGACCTTGGGTCAATCACAGTTCTCTCAGAGCTGTTCTCTGAAGAGCAGTTCTCTGAGAGCTCTCTCAGCCCCACCGACCTCACAGGGTGTCTGTTGTGGGGAGAGGAGGGAAGGAGATTGTAAGCCACTCTGAGACTCCAAGTAAAGGGCGGGGTATAAATCCAACTCCTCCTCCTCCTTTCTCCTCCCATTCTATCCTCACAACTACCCTGTGAGGTAGGTTAGGCTGAGAGTCTGTGACTAGCCCAAGGTCGACCAGCAACCTTCCGTAGCATGGTAGGGATTCAAACCCGGGTCTCCCAATTCCTAGTCTGACACTCTAACCACTACCCCACCCTGGCTCTCAAACCAGTGCTCCTGCAAGCATCATCCTGGAGGCACAATCCCTCCCCTCCTGCCACTCATGGCTTCTGCAGGTCCTCCGATCGCTTGCAATAAAACTGGATACTCACATGCTGGAACCACCTTGGAGGTGTCATCACTCAAACCACCACTGCACGACTGCTGCTGTCATTTGAGAGAGCTGTGACAGATTCAAGGTGTGACAGATCCAGGATTGTTCCACGGTCCTTCGTGGTAAACCTGCCACAATTGTACCACCTAAGCGGCACCATAACCCCCCACACTTAGGACGGAGGGGCTCCTCTACTTCATCATCATCATCGTCATCATCATCATCATCATCATCATCATCAAGCTGGCCTTGGGATGGGATGCAGGTGTCCCCAAGACAGAAACGTGAGCAGAAGAAGAAGAAGAAGAGATTGGATTTATACCCAGCCCTTCACTACCCAAAGGAGTCTCAGAGCGGCTTCCAAACTCCTTTCCCTTCCCCTCCCCACAACAGACACCCTGAGAGAGCTCTTGACAGAAACTGCTCTTTTTCAAGAACAGCTGCGCCAGAACTATGGCCTGCCCAAGGTCATCCAGCAGGTGCAAGTGGAGGAGTGGGGAATCAAACCCAGTTCTCCCAGATTAGAGTCCGCACACTTAGCCACTATGCCAAACTGGCTCTACACCATAGCCTTTGGAAGGACAGTAAGAATGCTGCCAGACCTCAGGGTTCAAGCTTTCAGGAGCAGAACCCCCCGCCTTTGAGAGCCAGAGTGGTGTAGGGGTTAGAGTGTCGGACTAGGATCTGAGACAGACAGGTCTGGATCTCCATTCCACCATGGGAACTTGCTCAGGTGATCTTGGGCCAGCAACATGCTGACAGCATAACATAACATAGCATTTATTAAGAACAGTCATAAGACCAGCACAATAAACCGAAATAGTAGAGCACAGTCTACAACATAGGATCCTTACAACCATAATCTCTAGAATGTCAAACTGGTTAATTCCATCATTAATGACTCAAGTTACAGTATATTCTGCGTTTTTTTAATTACCAAGTAACAATATTTAGCAACATTGCGTGAGACAGAATCATAATTATCGGCCAGTAAGAACTTCATCAAGCATTCCTCGGCATATGTAAAGTAGTTGCTGACAGCGGAATCTACCTCACAGGGTTGTTGCTGTAAGGATAAAATGGAAGGAAGGTGCCCTGACCTGGGCAGCCCAGGCAAGCCCAATCTCATCAGATCTCAGAAGCTAAGCAGGGCCGACACTGGCAACGATCTGGATGGGAGACCTCCAGGGAATACCAGTGCCGGGAGGCAGAGGCAGGCTATCAAGCCACTTCTCTGAATGTCTTCCATGCCCCAGTAGGAGTTGCCAGAGGTCGCCATGACTTTCAGGCACGGACACAGACACACACAAAAATATGCCCAAAAATACTCACTTTATAAGCTGCTTTGGGACCCCATTACGGAAAAAGGTGGGAAATAAACACATGCCGTAAACTTCTTAATACGCAGCATTTACCAAGGCCTGCCTTTAAACGAACTGTTTTCAGGTCCCACTTGCAAAGAGATGCCCCGCTACTCTCCCCCCCCTCTGCGTAAACACAGGGATTTCACACCAGTTAGCAAGACTACAATTTAACTTTCATGATTAGTGTTCAAAAATATACAGCACGACTGAGCAACAGGCTGCATTTCTTGGCTATGCTACCCGTCACGTGGAGACAAGCCCCAATTGGCCATCGCATCTCCCAAAAGAGCCTTTGCTCCCAGCCCACCCTGTCTGTCCCTTTCTTCCCTCCTCCTGGCTCTGGGTCCCAACAGCAGGAAAGTCACAAGCCACTTCTGGGCCCCCAGCCCCACAGTTTGAGAGTCACTGTCTGGGGCATGACGAATAGGGAACAGTGCCCAGAAGAGGTGCAAGCTGGAAAAGAGAACTGATTATTTGAAGGATGTGTGTGCCCTTAGCTGGCACTGCCCCTAAATTCCCTAGGCAGCTGCAAGCATCTGTTGCCATCTGGGGCCAATAAAGTGACATTTCTTCCTTGTACAGGCAAATTTCTGTCCCAGGGTGCTTCCACGCAGTGACAATTCTCCGTTTGACTCTCATTGTTGCTATGAATGCAGAGGCATTTGCAGCAGAAACAGAGCATCCTTGTGGTGTCCCCCCCCCCAAGTCTCCTTGCTTTGGACCCCTGTGGCCACTATGCCCACTTCCTGCACCACCGCAAGGCTTTAAAAAAATAATGGTAATCGACATATCGTTATAGCATGATAACACTACAGCAATATGTCCATGGCCTTTTTTTTAAGCCATAAAAGGGCTGAGTGTGTCCAAGGAACTGTGGCAAAGAAAATAGCTCCAGTGTAGGGCCAGACTTGGGGGAAACTGTGCTTTCCCTTCCATTCTGCTGCAAACATGCTTTCCCAAAACATCATCTCCAGGTAGGTACAGAAAAGAGTACAGCAGAGAAAGCTGGAAGATGTGTGCGCGTAAGAAGAGCCCTGCTGGATCAGACCTAGTCCAGCATCCTCCTTCACACAGTGGCCGACCAGTTGCCCAGGAGAGCCAACAAACAGGGCACAGAGGCCGAGGCATCCCCCTTACGTTGCCTCCTAGCAGTGTTCATGAATGCACGAGGATGCTGTGTGCACATAAGGGGAAAGATCACTCTGTTTGGGAGCCAAGGCGGAATAAAATAGTCATGCGGAAGCAGCCACAGCTGCCCACATCCTTGTAATTTCAAACCGGAGAGCTGTAATGCGTCTGCTTATAATTGCCATTCATAACATTCAGAAGCCCAAGCAAGCGTAAAACCATTCTCTTGTTGAAGCGTATGGCTCACACGTAGCTCCTGATCTGTGCAGGTGGGATCTAGTTCCCAGTTGCTTTTCAGATGCCACTCGAATGCTGAGTTCAATCTGTGACATTTGGGTATCATTAACAGGCTCAAGAGTTCTTCTTCTTTTGGATGCCTATACATCTTCAAGAGTGGGAGGGATGGGTTATGTCAACAGAAGATCACATGCCCCCACCCCTCTGGAACGTATGCCTCTGGTGTTGCCTGAGTAAACCGCAAGAGCGATATGCTCATGCCTGATAGAATTTGGGATGATTTCACATGAGGTTGGCCAGCTGACACACTGGCGCCTCCTTCACAGTCCGGCAGCTGCCTCTCTGTCTTCAGCCACAAATCCTTGAGGACGATGAGGAGGCCTCTCTGTGGAAGTCATTACCCTGTGGTCACTTTCATAACAAATCCTCTTCAGTTGTCCTATTTCATTTGTCAGTGTGATAAGAGTCTATCACCAGTCCATATTTAACTCCCAATATCAACTTTTTGTACACTGAAGGATGCAGGGAACTTTGCAATGAACATGTTTGGTGGGCAAACATACAGTTTTTGACTACTGCAATCACTGCCAGCATGGTGTAGTGGTTAACAGCTGTGGACTCTAATCTGGAGAACCGGGTTTGATTCCTCCACATGAAGCCTGCTGGGTGGCCTTGGGCCAGTCACAGTTCTCTCAGAACTCTCTTAGCCCCACCTACTTCACAAGGTGTCTGTTGTGGGGAGAGGAAGGGAAGGTAATTTTAAGCTCCTTTGAGACTCCAACTCTTCTCTTTCTTCACCTTCTTCTTGTGAACTGTGTCTTAGATTCCGTTGCCTTGCCACCATCCGAAGCAGACAATGGGCTGAACAGCTTTGCAGGCATGCAATAGTGGAGTTTAATTTTATTTTGCCTTGTGGCTTCTTTTATACCAGTGCAGCAGTGTCAAGCTGATTCTTCCCTAGGATGATAGATAGTTGGGTCAGGTAACCAAATGTCAAGGCGGGGGACTACACCTCCCATAAGGCTGTGCAAAAAACATGTATGCATGAAATAACAATCGCATGAACTTAGACAAACACTAAATTGTAAAACTGACTGACTGGTTTGCCTACTCTTCATTTCAACAATTGTCTGCAGAGGGGCACACAGTGACAAGTCTGTGGGGGAAGTTAGACTCCTGTCGGGCTGTGCATGTATAAAATATTGCCAATGGATTCAGACTGCTCATGAACTGCCAAACTGCACAACTGGCTGCCAGCTTGCAACAGGTGAACAGAAAGTGAGCTGCACTGGTGGGTGCTTGAGCATCCTGAGAAACAAAAAGTCATCCTTACTTTACTTTGGCAATTATGGCAGAAACAATAATTGACAATGTATGGTGCACAAAATGTGAAGATTACATTATTTAACAGGAATGGGAAAACAGTCACTCATCAAGTCAGTTACATTCCATAGCCAAGGCTAAAAATATATTGGATTAGGTCTCCCTCAAAATCAATCCGAGAATTCCAACTGGTGCAGAATGCCGTGGCCCAACTATTAGTGGGAGGCTAGAGGGAGCATTGGGGAGCTGCGGTGGCTCAAGTGGTTAAGACGCTGAACTGCAGGCTGTGGAAGGTCAGTAGTTCAGTGGTTCAAGACCCGGGTGCCGCAAGACAGGGTGAGCTCCTGTCTCTAGTTCCAGCTCCTGCCAACCTAGCAGTTCGAAAGCAAGAAATTGCAAGTAGATAAATAGGGACCACTTCGGTGGGAAGGTAACAGCGTTCCGTGCGCCTTGGTGTTTAGTCATGCCGGCCACATGACCACGGAAACGTCTTTGGACAGCGCTGGCTCTTCGGCTTTGTAACGGAGATGAGCACCGCAACCCTAGAGTCGGATTCGACTGGCTTTCGAGCAAGGGAACCTTTACCTTTACTTAGAGGGAGCATGCATATCACTCTCATTCTGTGGACACTCCATTGGTTGCCCGTTTGTTACCAAGCTCAGTTTAAAGCCTTGGCTATCACATGCAAAGCCCTTCATGGTCTTGGCCCTTCTTATTTATGGGGCCGCCTCTCTCCCTATGCTCTGCCACGACAACTGCGCTCATGCCAGCAGGGCCTTCTGCAGGTGCTGGCCTGCAAATGGGCAAAATGCACAACTGCCCGTACACGTGCTTTGTCCGTTGTTGTGGGCTCTGCCTTGTGGAATGGCCTTTAAAAAAAGGAAAAAACCAAGAGGGGGTGGGTCACAGGTATCCATGAGGAAAATACAACAAACAGCAAACACTGTGACATGAGTGACTAGAACATTTAGTAAAGATCATGTTGCATAATGAATCAAACTTCACAAAATTACAAGGAAAAGTTCATCATACTCTCAATGAAACTTTACGAAATTACAAGGAAAGTCCATCATACTCAGTTACAAGGAAAGTCCATCATACTCAATGACCACCCGGATATAAACTCATTTCATCCCAATCTTCCTCAGGAGTAATCCTATTGTATAGCAAGCCTCTTGATACAGCTCAAAGTCTGTTAGGAGCAAATCGATGCTTAACTTCTTTATTTTCTGTACTTTAGCCTAGAAAAAAATCCATGGCGTTTTAAATGAAAAGAAACATGGAGCTGAATGGAATATTCTTATTAGTTTATATTATTAATTTATAAATTCTTAGCTTAATTATTTATTTTTTTAATTTTATAGAACTTACTTCTGGTTCCATTTCGAGTGTTAGTATTAGGAGCAAGCCAGTCTTACCTCTTTAACTAGGTGCACAAGCCTCCTATAGCCTGCCTGAGATCAGGAATGCTTCTCCTCTCCAGGCCTGCCACAACCTATACAAAACTGATGGGTTCAAGATGGCCTTTCTGTGCAGGTAATAAGGCTGCACCATACAAAACAGTTCACAGACTTGCTTGGGATTTGTGGTCTATACTGCTGTGAATAGCATATTGTGTATTATGTAAGTTCTGTACTGCTTAATGTGACATGTTAATATTTATGTTGTGCTTCAGTTTCATTCTGGTGGTTCCAGACTAATATCCGAATGCATTAGTCATTGAATGTCCCGTTTTTATTGATTGCACAGACTCACCATCTGTAATCCCACTTGAGTCCCTGTGAGAAAGGTGGACTATAAATTACATAAATATATATGAACCCTTTGTACCGGATGCATGTAATTAACTGGAGGGGGGGGAGTCTGTTTCCTGTACATGCGGCATGATTCAGAAGTTCTGCATTAGACACTGTGACTTACAAAAAAAAAAAAGACCCGCTCCAACTGTGGCAAGGCCACGCCCCCCCCTGCCCCCCCCAACCATCTAGCAAAAAAGAGAACCTTGAAAACTGTTCAGAGCACTTCACACCCATTAGCTGTGCCGCAGGACTATTCCCCATATTGTGCTGGGTGAATGTAAGTGGAATTAGAAGTAAAAGAAAACAGGGGGATCTCCCAGTTCACAGCGCCTGACCCCCATGCACAGCGCAGCGAGTAACTATCCCCCGGGCACCCGTCTTCCGATGGGTAACTCTCTGCGCATGTTCAGAGACACGGTTTCCTGTGGCCGCCGTTTGATTTTCAACCCGATTTCGAGGAGAGAACGGCTTTGCCCTCGGTTTGCAGCCGCCGGGGTCGCCCGAGCTGGCAGGAGTGGAAGGGGGACAGACAGCCGTCTACTTCTGAAACGAGCCCTTTCTCCC
>NW_015164189.1:112489-113267 GCF_001447785.1 Gekko japonicus
GTGTGCCCCCCCCCCCCCCCGGCGAGCTGAATGGGGCTGCTGTGCGCTGCGAGGGCGGTAGGGGCAGCGCTGGAAGGCGGCGAGGGAGGGAGGGAAGGAGGGCCATCTGGCGTCAGACAATCCGCCTCTTTTTCTCCGCCCGTCCCTGCGGCCGCGGCCGCCATCGGTCCAGCCCCCTTCGGTGCCAGGCGGAGGCAGCCTCGTCGCCGCGCCGGGCCCGTCCCTTGCTCTCCCAGCGCCGCCTCCTTTTCTCCCTCGGAGCAGCCGGGTAGCCAATGGAGGCGGCTTGAGGAGGGAGGGAGCGTCTCCCCGCTTCCCCGTCAGCCCAGGACCTGGCTCCCTTCGTCTCCGGCTGCAGCAGGGGACTCAGTCGGCGCTGCCAGCGCCAGCGGGATCATGCGTTAGAGCGCACGGCCGGGCACCGCGGCCGCGCCAGGCCGGGAAGATGAACTACCTGGTAAGCGGGCGCCGTCGGAGTCTTGGCGAGAGGGCACCGGGGTGGGGGTCTCTTTTGGGATTCCTCCCCAGTAGTCGGTGCTTGGAAGGAGGCTGGCAAAGCCGCGCTGGAGCTACTTCCTCGGGTGTAAATGTTTCTCCCGCCCTGGCCGAAGCGGGGGGAGGGGGGCAAGCAAGGAAGCGCTCGGCCGGCAAAGCCGAGGAAAGCTGGGGCGGCAGAAGGGGCTGCCTCTCCGACGGCGTGGCATGCCTTCGCGGAGCCTCTGCCGGCAGGGGCCGCCCAGCCTCTCACCCCCCGGGGCGGTTTGTGTGGCTGGAACCA
>NW_015164189.1:113363-122143 GCF_001447785.1 Gekko japonicus
GGTGGCTCTTGACGAAGGCAACCCCCCCCCCCCCGGTCCGCGCCAGACGTAAAGGCGGTTCTGGGGCAGAATCGGGACCAGGACAGAAAGCGCCAAAGCTTTTTTTTTTCCCTTTTCCGCCCGGGAAATGGGGCGGGCCAGGCCTGCTCTCGGACGTGGAAGCAGCCGGGGAAAGGGAGCCCGGCCTCCTTTTCCTTTCCCCTCCCGTCCGGTGTCCTCTTCTCCCTCGGCCCCGCTGCTGCTTGCTTGGAGAGTTTTCCAGGGGTTTCAGGCCAGTCCTGTCGCCTTCTCAGGGGCTGTTTGTGGTTAAAGCTAAACGCAACCCTTTGTGAAAAGACGCCAAAGAGTCCCGGTGGGGCATCTGGAAGGGTATCCTGGAGGGCAACACAAGCGGCTGGCACTCTCGCCAGGGTAGCGCCACGTATGTGGAAGATCTGGCTCAGGAGCTCTGCAGTTAATTAACCGAGAATCATTACGCGCTCTCCCCCCCCCTCCATTCCTCAACTTGCCTTCACCGTTGGAGACGGGAATCTCTCCTCGCACTGGAATCGGGTCCCACCGCCGGGATCCTGTTCCTAGGTTTTTCGCATCCGCGACTGACTGGGTGGCTGGTGTGAAGTTATTATTTGATTGAAAGTATTTCTGTCCCGGCTTACCTCCCTGAGCTCCAGTTGTTCTTGAGTGGAACCTCACTGGGATGTTTTGGTTTTGTTGATCTGTTTAGGACAGCATTTTTTACTCCCCCCCCCCCAGATTGACTGCTAGTAGCTCGGATGTGTGTGTGATTGTTGTTTTGCCATACTGTGGTTTGGCTCGCTTCCTTGAGTCATCTTGAGCTCTTTTCTGGGCAGCCCTTATTTGAAGTGGGTATGCCTGTATTCTCCTGGAGGCATTCTGGAGCCTAGAGCCAGTAAGTGGTTGTGGGGTGGAGAAAGCTGATGAGATTCTTGACTTGTGGCAGATAGACCATGTGATCCTTCCACCCTCTGGCCATGCTTAAGAGCCACTGTAATAGAGAAGTCAGTGGATCAGACTAGGGCTAAGGGGTCTGGGTTCAAATCCCCAGTTGTCTGTGAAATTGCATCTCCTGGTGACCTTGTGCCAGCTTCTTTCTCTGTGTCCCCCAGCCTGGCCTACGTCGCAGATCATTGTAAGGTACGCCAAAGGAGAGGAGAAGCATGTATGCTACTCTGAGAGTCTTGGAGGAGCGACAGGCTGTGTGTTTCTGTGCTCAGGGCTGGTACCAGAGAGTCTTTAGAGTTTTGCTAATAAATACGGTTCAGATAAATCCTAATAACTAACGTTGAAGGAAACCTCTCAGTTGGACAGCTTCTGCTAGGGTTAAATCCTGACCCTCCAGTGTCTTTAGGGTATAAAACAATGCACTCCCTGATGTCTTCTCCAGCCCAGTCTTAGATGCATTTGTTCTGCAGTAGGCCCGACTGGGTGCTTATTGGAGCTGATATCCTGTAACTGAGCTGAAGATTTCCAGCCTTACTCTCCTCAGCAAGGCCTCTGGGCACTTCGGGTTTTGCGGGCACTGGGGCCCTCCAGGCGGCATCGGTCAGTTGTGCAGTATTTGCTGAGGGAAACAAACACTGTGATTTGTGCGTTTGAAAAGCTCTTCCTGCGTCAGGGCTCTGTGGAGATGGCTGGCTGAAGCTGGGAGGGACTCTGCCTTGGCCTGATAGATTTACGTTTTTCCTCCGTTGTGCCAGCAACTGCTAAGGGCAGGGCTTAAATCTGAGGAAATCCATTCCTGGTCGTTGGGAGTCTCCAGGAATGTGGGGAATGGCGTGGGGTGTTTGGTTTTTGTTTTTTAAATCTTGGGTGGTGGATTATTCAGATGGAGCCAGGCCTTGGGAACCTGCAATGCTTTTGAGTGCTTCCTGAGGGAAGAAAGTTATGCACAGGCTGAATGGAAGATAAGGAGGTCTGCCATAACATTAGCCGGTGGAGAGATGGACAGAGGAACAGCTTAATGTTTACCTCATGTGGCTAGGTCCTTGGAGAGTATTATGGCGCAGCAGCAATATGGCCCGCTGAGGAATTCCATGTCATGCAGAACCCTTGCACGTGTCTTTTGCCAGCAAAAAACTGCCCTTTGTACATGAAAATCTCTAACCCAATTTTGGTATTTCTCACTAGTTGTGTGCACGCATGGGGCTGAGGAGACGACAGTATGGGATGTTTGTGAAATTGCATTTTGGGCCTGAGGCACCAAGAATGCCTCCCTTTTTGAGGGGCCAGAAGGACCAGTTTGGTAGATGCCTTTTGTCAGGGGCTGGGCCAGAATGTTAGGTGCCTGCTGTCGCTGGTAAATCCTTCATCTCTTGCTTCACACAAGGAGTTCTTGCATTTTACTGAGCCTGAAGGGAAGGGTCTTGGTTTTGAGTGTTTTTGGCTCAGGGGTAATCTTTCAGACATCAGGAAAGGACAGCAGGCAATGTGAAGCTTAGAGAAGAGAAGGCAGGGAATCAGATTGGAAACCTAGGACTGTCTGTGTCTTCACAACTCTTCCCAGTGTGACCTGGGTTGCCCTCCTGACCAGTCTTCTTCCCCGGTGGTCAGGAGGAGGGAGACTGATACCATTTGTCACAGGGAATTCCCCTGTGTCTTCGTGTGTGTGTGTGTGTGTGTGTGTATGTTTCTCTCTCCTGCCCTTCCTGTGCTGTGTGTTTTTAAATTGGCAAAGTGATTTCCAGATTAGGGCCCAGGCAGGACCTGTTTGCTCCACACTTGCAAGTCAGTCGCAGAGACCCCTGAACTCATCAGAGTCCTTTGGGTAACCCCATGGCAGTGGCCAGACTTGAAAATGTGAATGTCTACGTTGAAGAAATCATCCTGATTTTTTTTTTCTCCCCAGAGTGTGCTGGTTTGCACAGAATTCTGTTTGTGGACAGGGTTGTTACAAAAATGCATTTCAGTTTCTCCCTCCGCCCTCTAATTGATGCTGTCGGGTTCGCTTTTGTGGCTTGGCCAAGGCCAATCCAGTTTCCAGCATCAGCCAGCTGGTGCCTCTGAAAGACGAAGGGGGCCTTCTCCCTATTCCCATTCCTCTCAGCATTGCTCTCCAGGGTCTCTCAGCTAGAGAAAGATCTTGCCAACACCTGCTCCCAGAGAACCTTTAACTAGAGTTGTTGGGGGAAGATCCTGCGACTTTCTGCTTGTGAAACAGATCCTCAGCCACTAATCTTGGGAGTTCTGGGAGGCACGAAGGCCGAGGACAACACTGGCCCTTCAGCAGATGGGCTGCTTTTGAACATGGAGATGTCCACACCTCTGCCAACTTGACTGGATTTAGCTTTTGGGAAGCAGACCGATGACTTGAGGGTCACGGTGCAAGCTGGACTGGAACCCTGGATTCTTTGGCAAAGACAACTAAGGGCTCCTGCCTTCCATGGTGGCCCCAAAATCTCTGGATGGGGATGAATGGACCTTTTGAGAGTGCCTGGAGGGTGGTGAGAACTTTGTGTGTTGGTGTGTGTGGGAGAAATACCCAGAAGTAAAAAAAGAGTATGTATTTCTTAAATTTGGGGTATTTATACCCTGCTTTTATCCCCAGTGGGGACCCAAAATGACTTACAGGGTTGTTCCCCCCTCCTCCATTTTATCCTCTCAGCAACAACCCTGTGAGGTAGGGTAGGCTGTGAGAGAGTGACTGCTCCGAGGTCGCCCAGCACGCTTCCATGGTAGAGTAGGAATCCGAGCCTCCCCAGATCTCTGACCACTACACTGTCCTGCATCCCTTCCGGGATAGGGGTCAGCTTGGCTGGAGATGAGGCACCCAGGGCAGAGAGAGAGGGAGGGAGGAAGCACGGGGACTTGAGTGTGAGGTCTTCCCCAGGTGGAAAACCTTCTCAGAATGAGCCAGGGCTCCCTTTGTCCCAAGGACTGGTGTCTGGCATGCCTGGAGGAAGAAAGGGGTTCCTAGGCGAGTGCAGAGCTCCATCCTGAATACCTGTGGAGAGTCCCCCTGCACTGGAGAATTGGCAGGGAGTGAGCTTGAGAGCTGGCATGGTCCAGTGGACAGAGTTCCAGACTAGGTTCTGGGAGACCAGAGATCCGAATCCCCACTCTCTGCTCGCTGGGTGACCTGGGGCCAGCTAACCTACCTTGCCAGGTGGTTGTTGTGACTCTTATAAGCCTCATTGGGGAGAAAAGTGGGGTACATATTAAGTAAAAATTTTAGCGAATGGGTAACTGGAATTCCCATGCAGACTTAACCCCGGGCCGTTCTGGCTGATTGCTCTTGGTAGAGAGAGGCGCGCCAGCTGTGCCATTCCCTCCCCTTCCCCCACTTATCCACGCTGCTTTCTTTGCCATTGGTTCTCCTGGCTCTCCTCCCTCCCCTGGCACCAGCAGGTCCGCTGCTGGCTGGCGCTGGAGAGACTGAGCCAGCTGAGTAATTGGCTGGGCAGAGCCTGCCCCAGAGGAGCCAAAGAGCCAGGTGGGCTGGGTTGCTGCAGAACTGGGGTGGGTGGGTGGCTGTTAATGATTCTCTAGCAGAGGACCGGAGCCCTGCAGCCAGGGGATGGTGCGCTGGAGCTGAACCAGAGCGTGGGGCCTTTCCCGCTCAGTGTCTGTCTGGCTTCTGGCCAGCCATGGTTTGTGTGTGGAGAGAGCTCGTGGGTGGCTTCCCCCACTGTGGGTGTCGCTTCGCATAAATTGAGAAGCAGAACCCTTTCATGCCACTGCTGACCCGGAAGCTTGGTACCTCAGCCCAGGGAGTGTGGCTTTCTGGATGCAGTTGAATGAGGAAGGGAAGTTCATGCTTGTTTGTTTAGGTGTAGCAGCAGGGTGTAGCAGTCAGCATGGAGACCCAGGTTCAGATCCCTGATTGGCCGCAGAAGCTTGCTGAATGGCCTTGGGCCGGTCGTGCCCTCTCAGCTTGATCTGTCAGCCCAGGCTTGCCTGTTCTCCTCAAATCTCAGAAGCTAAGCAGGGTCAGCCTTGGCTAGTATTTGGAAGGGCGATCTCCAAAGAATACCAAGGTCGTGTGATGCAGAGGCAGGCAAAGGCAAACTACCTCTGAAATATCTCTTGCATAATGCTAAAGAGCTAGAACTTCTGGCTGCCAGACAATCTTAGGATCTCCCGGCTATTCTGTATACAATGCCATATGATAATTAATTAATTAAATTAGCTTGATCTACCTCAAAGGGGGAATGCTGTAAGCTGCTTGGAGTCCCCATTGCGGAGAACAGCAGGCTGCAAATGAAGTAAATTTTATACTATCCTGCTTTTTTCCCCTAGTGGGGAAGCAAAGCAGCTTACAGCGTCATTCTCCTGTCCTCTGCTATATGGCAGAGTGGGGATTCGAACCTGGATCTCCCAGATCCTAGCCTGACACTCTAACCACTACACCATGCTGGTGTTCAGTACGTGGTTCATCTTTTGGAAAATACACAGTTGTTGTATCGCATGTTCTGGACTCAGGTGAAGAGAAATCAGCGGGCGTCTAGGGGGCTCTAGCTCCAGTTTCTCTCTTGCACCATGGTGCGTACATGTATGTGTGTGTGGCTCTGAGCATAGCCTTTTTAGAGACTTACGGCAATTTGAAAGGGGAGGGGGAATCACTGCATGAGTGTCATCCCACTCCCCCCCTTCCCATTAACGAGGTTTGCAGGTTTTTTTAATAGTTTCAAAAAACTGCCAAGCCTATTTTACAAGAGGCCAGCAGTTCGAGTCAAAAGACATATGCCTTATGCTTTTCTTAAAGCATTGTTAGCTCTACTTGAAAGTGGTGTGTGTGTTTGTTTGTGTGTAACCCCATTCTGTGCCCTCTACAGCTGTACAAGGCCATGGCCAAAGTTGCAGTGAGCAATATGGAGTAAAATTTGTCAAGATTCACTGTCTGAAGTGATGTCTTGCCCTTGAATCTCTCCTTATATATAATTGAATAGTGGGTGCCAAAGTTCTAAAATGCACTCCTTTAGTGTATGGACGCTTGAACTGTCAGTCAGAAGACGCTGGCTGGGTTGACTGGCTGCTTTGTGTGCTAGTCTCCCATAAAGAGCATTGCTGGGAATCTCCACTTTCCCCTAAGGGTGCATTTGTGTCTGTGAAGGAAGTGCTTAACGTTGTGAGACAAGGGCTGTTACCTGGGGGCTGTGGACATTGTGCCCCGGAGGTGATGGTGGTTGCGGATAGCTTGTGGTCCCAGGTTGAGTTGTGAAGGGAAACAGGGCAGGACTGGATCTCTTTTGGCTGCTGCAGGAATAGAGATTTGTTGTAGTGTTGCAAGAAACTAGGGGGAGATAGAAAAAAAAACAAGAAACTAGGGGGAGATAGGGAAAGATGTAGCTTTGCATGCTGCAAGAAAGATTAGACGGAGAGAGTGACCATCTCAAGGTCACTCACGAAGCTTTCGGCCTGAGCAGGGGGATTTGAACCCAGATACTGCCCTTCAGCCATGACACTGACTTATTTCTAGGGATGCTGGACTGCAGATTGCATTGGGACCTTCTGGCATGATCCCCCAAAACGCCGTTGCACTGGGAAGAGGCCCCCTGCAACCTCATTCATGATATGAATGCAAAGTCAGGCCAAGTGTGAAGTAATGACAGGAGTGGTGGGAGGGGAGAGGGAGGGAACAATGTTTAGGGTTTGCCCTTGACTTGTGTCACTCCCAGCATTTTTCAGGACGGTGGCCACAAAACACAAAAACATCTGTGCCGGGCTGCAAGCAAGCCTTGACAGGAATGGAACGGGAGGCGTTGGTTATTTGCGGGGTCAGATGCAGTGCAGGGCTGGCTTAACCCTCCTGCTGAGGATTGGGGCTGCTTGGTGCTTTTATTCTTTCACATTTCCCAATGTAACGGAGCCAGCGTGCCACAGCGGCTAGAATGTCAGACAGACTCGGATCTGGGAGCCCGCAGGGTCGAATCCTTGCTCTGCTATGGAAGCTCACTGGGTGACCGTGGGCCAGTCAGGCACACTCAGCCTAGCCTACCTCATAGGGTGGTTGTTGTGAGGACAAAATGGATGAGAGGAGAATGATGTTTGGGTTCCTGTTTGGGTAGAAAGGCGGGGTATGGACAAGGACGATAACGTAAACATTGTCAGTTTTGTCTCCAGATTCAAAGCACTGACAGTTCCAGGCTGTTTGATGCAGCTAACCCTGCCTGGAATTCATTCCCACCCTGCTTGGAATTTGTAAGATGAGGGGGGGGGGCATTGTTGCAAGATGCCTCCTGGGTGTGGATTCTTTGCTGGGACTCTGATAGTGATCAGCTGCCTCCCCCCCCCCCCAAAAAAAAAATCTCTGGCAGGAATACCTGCTCAGTCAGGCAAGAGAAAGAGGAAAGCAGGGCAAGCTCGACAGGTAAAAGGCATCTCCAGGTCCCTCTACCCTGATATTTTATTTATTTAAAACATTTTCATGCTGCCTTTCCACCCAAATACAGTCCCCCAAAGAGGCAACCACGAAAACATTTGAACATTACAATAGCATTTTAAATAATACATAAAATAATTCAATTAAAATGTATAAAATGCAGCACCAAAACCAGAGAGCAGGACCATTAACAGTTGCAGTGTATTTGGGTGTGTTTGTGTGTGTTACCAAATGAAACAAGAAAGTGGACTCCAGCTGGTGGAAGAAGAAGAAGAGAAGAAGAGATTGGATTTATACCTCGCCCTTCAGTCAGATTCTCAGAGCGGTTTACAATCTCCTTCCCTTCCTCTCCCCACAACAGACACCCTGTGAGGTAGGTGGGGCTGAGAGAGCTCTGAGAGAACTATGATTGACCCAAGGTCACTCAGCAGTTGCATGTGGAGGAGGAGTGGGGAATCAAACCCAGTTCTCCCAGATTAGAGGCCATGCTCCTAACCACTACACCAAACTGCCTCTCTTTCTTGGGTTGCCACTAGGGTTCCCAAGTACTTACCGCGATCCGGTGGGGGAAACATGCTCCCCGTCCGGACCATTCCTCCCTGTAACACAGCATGCCCTCGCCAGGAAGTGACGCTGGGCGACGCTCTGGCAATGGGGCTGAAAAGTCGATGGTACCATCAAGTTTCGAGCCCCATTGCCAGAGCATCACCCAGCGTCACTTCCTGGCGGCAGCATGGTGCGGCGCATCTGTTGTCCCCTCAGGAATGATCCTGCAAAGACATCTGTGTCCCCCGCCGAATCACGGTAAGTACTTGGGAAGCCTGGTTGCCACCCATCCTCAGATGTCAGGGACATTCAGAGGAGAGTATCTGAAGATGACCAGGGTAGACAGGTAGGTTCATAGGGGAGAATGCAGTCCTTAAAGTATGCTGTTGCTGACTCTAAGCTCTGTAGGGCTTTAAAGGGCTGTAGTAGTACCTTGATTTGAGTCTGGAAGCAAATTGGGAGGAGGAGGAGGAGGATTTATACAACGCCCTTCACTTGGAGTCTCAGAGCAGCTTCAATCTCCTTTCCCTTCCCTCTCCACAACAGATACCTTGTGAGGTAGGTGGGGCTGAGAGAACTCTTTCAAGAACTGCTCTTTCAAGGACAGCTCTTATCAGAACTATGGCTTGCCCAAGGTCATCCAGCCAGGTGCAAGTGGAGGAGTGGGGAATCAAACCCGGTTCTCCCAGATTAGAGTCCGCACGCTTAACCACCACACCAAACTGGCTGGACAAGACTGCAGTGATACGGTTCCTACAACCCATTCCGGGCAACAAATTTTAGCATATTTCTTTGTTGTCTTTCCAGGACAGAGGGAGCTAACAACACCAAAATGGCATAAATCACAAAAAAGCTCTCAACAGCACAATTAACCAGCCCGTAATAAAGGTGACAA
>NW_015164189.1:122187-131528 GCF_001447785.1 Gekko japonicus
CAACAGCAAAGCACGAAATCAAGCAATGAAACAGTTCAATTGCAAAAACGCAAAAAACCTAAAATAGAGTCCGAACCACCAAAGGCGGGGGGAACTGATACAAAATCGTATTCAGTCATAAAGCAGATGTTAAGAGAGGCAGCATGGTATAGTGGTTAGTGTTGGACGATGATCTGGGAACCCCAGATCTGAATCCACAGTCTGCCACAGAAGCTTGCTAGATCACCTTGGGCCACTCACGCACTCTCAGCCGAACCTACTTTGCAGGGTTGTTTTATGGATAAAATTTAGGGACAATGTTGTAAGCCACTTTGGATTCCCATTGGGGAGAAAAACAAGGTATAGTATAAATGAAATAAATAAAAATACACCTGTGGCTCTAAGGTGGTCAGGAGTAAAAAGCTTGAGCAAGTAAAAACAAAAGTTTTAACTGGGTGCCTGAAAAGACATCAGAAGTGGAGGGTACTCCACAGGTGGACTGCCGTGATTCTTACGTGAACCACCATACCTGTCTGTGTACAAACTTGATAACTTGATTACTCAGTGATGTGGGAAGAATTTTGCTTATACTCCTGAGCTGAATATGAAATGTGTCCTGTCCCAAATCGAAGCCTTGTTGTTTCCCCTTCCTAAAATTCAGAGGCCACAGTTAACATTCCTGTTGCAAAGCATGTTTATAAGCAATACTTTTGGGGCTGGCTTGAGGGGCAGAATTCTGCTGCACAAGGACTAGAGTGCCAGTCGGATTACGGCATGTGAGCATTGATGGAGGGGAGCCGAGCCCAACTCTGATCTGTCCCTGGCTCAATGAAGTTGAGCCATGTAGGGTAGAAGCGGCCGAGTTCCACGGCTGGGCTGGTTGATTCAAACAGGACAAGCTGTTGCTTGCGAGAGCTGTGGTTTTAGATGACCTGATGACTCTATATTGGGAGCACACAGGTGAATCCATGGGTCCTTTTCAGAGCTGGGTGGGGTGGGGCTAGGTCACAGCACAGTTTAAGCTGTGCGTGGTTGAATGCAGTCAGAAAACTGCATCTTGTATTTGCTGTGATGGCGCATGGAATCTTGCACATGCCTCTCCGATACAGTGCAGGGTGGCAGAATGCGGGAAGGGAGGAGGAACAGAGGATGGGGGATGAAGAGGATGTGGCTCGCTTCCCTCCTCCCCCACTTCCCGAACTATCGGCTGTCCTTCCCCAAGTAGGAGCAGGGATGAGCACAGGCATGCTGCTGTGTACAGTATTGCTAGCCTGCAGCTACAGGCCAGAGCTGAGGAATGGCTTACGCAGCACGGCATTCATGTTTGGACAGGCTGTTGGGAAGCCGGCGTGAGATCCCTGACCAGCTGCCTTGCTGATAGCTTTCAGCAGTCAGGTTCACCTGGCCTCACTGGGCACGCTGCCCCTGGCTCCTTTTTGTCCTCTCCGGAATAAAAGCTCAGTGAGAGCTGTTGTGCCTTTGAAAGTTCTGTGCATTGGCATCAGTTGGGAAATGAAACGGGACCGCCAGAAGGTATGTCCCAAACCCCCACATCTGGCACAGCTCTCCTGATGTTGTGACGGTGGTCTTCTCAGTGAAGGGTTGCTCCTGAAAACCCTGGGACGTGTGCTGGGATCCCTGATTGGGTAGTCTGTGGCTCCCCGGTGTGCCCGTTCCACTTCATGGTGTGCCACTTTGTAAATGATTCCTTGCGGAGTTTTGTGCTAATTAGTTTGGTCCAACAAAAGGTATGCAAAGATTTTGTTCTTGTTTTTCGATTTTGCACTGGCTGTACTACTTTCTTTGGCGCTGTCTCTTGCCATGTTTCCCATCAGTTCAGTCATTTCTCATATAATGGACTTGCAGAGTAGATCCATTAAGCCTTTCAGCCTTAAGCATTACCTGCTCTTATCTGGCAGTGGCTTCCCCAGATCAGCTCTTTTCCAGGAACTGCTACCAATTTTCCTTTGGCTGGAGATGCCAGGGGATCAAATGCCTTTGGCGTTTAAGCAGATGCTCTCCCACTGTGCCACAGCCGCCTGTCACCCTTTTCCTTGGCTCCTTACACTGTGACACCCGGGCATCAGCTTTTAACTTCCAGCCCTGAAGTGTCACTTGTCCCTTGAGCCCTACTGTGGGTCTTCTCTTACCCCACTGTTATTTCTCTCCCCATAAGACCTGAGGCTGACAGCTTTGTTCATGGTAGATCCAGATAGTCAGCCGTGTTGGTCTGAAGAGCTGAACAAATTTAGAGTCCGGTGGCACCTTGAAGACCAACAAGGGTTTATTCAAGGTATGAGCTTTTGTGCGCATGCACACTTTTTCAAATACAACGGAATGGGAGGTAAGGTTCAAACTTATAGATGGGCTGAAGCAAATTAACTTGTAACAGGATGAAGATGCTTTAAGATATGCAAAAACAGAACTAAATAACAAGCTAAGGTTATAAGGTCAACAGTTGTAAAGCAATAAATATGTCAAAATAAGTCTGAGACTCTCCATTCACGCCCAGAGCTTTGCTCATGTGAGCTTGGTGCTGGTGTAATGCACACTTGGGTGTGTTTACATAGGGCTTACGAGTTCTGATGCCTGTGGTATTAACACATCAGGAATCCCTGGCTCAGGCACATAGTGTGCCAGCATGCTAAAGCCATAGGCATTGGAAGTGGGAGTATTAGCATGCCTGCTAGCGTACACCCTGGGCATTGATTTCTGGAGTGTTGCTGCTACAAATGTCAGAACTAATGGCTCCCAATTCAAACACATTCAGCATCCTCTTTAAATTAGACGAGTGGCTATCAGCACATCTTGCAGCTGGGTAAGTTAAAAACGTCATCTGTATCCAAATACAGAACTTGCTTCTGATCATTTTCAGTAGGAGAACACCCCCACACATGCTCACACGCATTCTAGTATTACGAGAGAGGACAGGATACCTCCCTTGGGTCCTGTTGGTCAGCTTATCGGGATGATGAAATGGCTTCAGCTGGGTCTGCAATTCCCCTTGGAGGGTTGGTCAAGGAGGGCCAGTGGTGCATTCCATTTAGAGATGCGCAGCTGCTCTTTAGGAGCATATCCGCATTCATCAGTGCCATCAAGTCACAACCAATTTAACAGTGACCCCAGCAAGGGGCTTTCTAGGCAAGTGAGAAACAGAGGTGCCATTGCCTTCCTCTGCAACTGCTTCTGTTTCTCTTCCTTGGTGGTCTCCCATCCAAGTACCAACCCTGCTTAGCTTCCAAAATCAGGCTATAATGGGCTGCCTCCCCTCCCAAGAGCATATCGGACCTGCTTCAAAAGCTTAATGAGGCAGCCTCCACTTCAAGGGACGGAAGGAGGCAGGTGCTCTCGTTTTTGGCTGTGGCACAACAGACTGCACACAGCATCTTGAGTGCCTCAGATTCCAGTAGCACATCTTGTGAATCAGGGTGGTGGTGGAGGCGTGCAGACGCTCGGCTGCCTCATTTTCTGACTTATGGAGACAAATCCAGTTTGGGGGAGTGAAGACATGGCCTCACTGCTTGCTTCTTGCCTTCAGCCTCTTAATTCCAGATTTGGCGAAACCAAGAGTTTGTGCTGCCAAAGTGGTTTACCCCTGTTGGGAGGCCCAGCAGCAGAGGAAGTGATTGGAGTTCCAGGGGGAAAGCACAGCCATTTCTGTGGAGTTAGCAATGACTATAACTGTCTGCGCAGCAGAACGAGGTGGTATACTTCTAACTCATAGAGCGTACCATTTCAGACTGCAAGTGGGGTTCCAAAATTTTCAATACTCCCCATGTTTGACTGCCTTGGGAGGTGGTGGATGCTCCTTCGTTGGACGTTTTCAAGCAGAGGCTGGACAACTATCTTTTGGGTATGTTATAGGGCTATCTTTCGACTATGCTCCTGCAGAGTGCAGGGGGTTGGACTAGATGACCTGCAAGGTCCCTTCCAACGCTAACATTCTATGATTCTATGAACTCCCTTGTGGGTAGAAATTGAGTAGATCGTGGAAGGCACTGGGCTAGGATCTCTCTTCAGATGTGCTTTTCCAGTTGCAGGGAAACATTTTCATGGGGGGAGCATTAATAATGGGATTTCTTCCCACCTTTCAGTCTATAATCTCAAGGTTGTACCTCCTTGAGATTATAGTACCTAATTCCAGTTTGTATAGTTGAGGCCTTTGCTGCAAATGAAAATGGGTGGCTTGAAAAGGCAGTTTCTCATATTTCTTCAAAATTGTCATAGTGCGCGAGGCAGGGAGTTGGACTTTGTGGATCCCAGTTCAAGTCCTGTGCCTGCCTGCAACACGTTTTGTGATCCTAGGTAAGTTGGGATCACTCTTCCCCCATTTGCCATTGGTAAAATAGAAAGATTCCAGGAAGTTGTAAAGAGAAACAATTGGAAAGTAAAATACCGTACTTGTGAGAGAGTAGAGGTCGCTATGGGGTTCCCTGACACAATCCTGTTAATTTTTTTTTGTTTGCGTGTGTGGTGAGTTGTGGGAGTTGTATGAGACAGCATCGTGGCCCTGTTCCCAGGTTACAGCGAACCGACGTACAATCTGTGTACAGTGTACACTTGGCTCTTCTCTGCTCTGAATAATTCTCAAGTTACATGCAATGCACATAATGCTGAACATATGACTCAAACCCTGCATTTATTCAAGTGCTGGCTCCTGGTTTTCATTTGTAAAGTGAACACCTGTTGACTCTTTTCTTACAAACAGATGCGTGCACTGTGGCAGGTGAACCGGGTGCATGATGGGAAGAGGGGGAGTGCAGGCCCCCAAGGATCCCTGAAGCTCATTCGCAGCACTGCAAGCTCTGGCCTGGGCTTGCACATGAACCAGTCTACTCAGGCATACTATTTAATAATTTAGTACACTATTAGCCTGCTTTTCTCCACACAGTGCGGACCCAGAGCGGCTTACAGTGGTCCAAAGACAGTCAGTTTCACAGATATGCAACATAACCAAATTTCACAATTACTTCTTAGCATCAACATGTTAGTTCATAAGGCCTGCCCTTGCTGAAACAGTCTTTCCAAAAAAGCAAGCTCTGCTGCAGATCCATCTAGCCTTGCACTGTCTGTCTTGCCTGGCAGCCGTTTTCCAAGGTGTGGGGCGGAGAGAGGACCTTCCCTGCAGCCACAGAACAGCAGGGGCCTGATTCAACTCAAGTAAGTGATGTATGGGGAGGAAGGGCTCTTGCATTCCCCCCCCCTTGCCGCTTCCCTGAGGTGAAGCAGCAATGGGGGAGTAATTTGCTCCGCGTCTTCCCATTACATCCAGCTCATTAAAAACACACGTATTTTGGTTTTGAGATCCTTTTAGCTGAAGTAGCCAGGAATCGAGCCATAAGATGGGACGGCAGGAGCGTTGTTCGATCTGATCACAAAGTGGGAAGAAGGTTGGGACGGGAAGTGCTAGATGGTTTCCATCCACACTGGGGGGAGATGCTGGACTGAGACACCCAGAGGCGGGGCCCAGACCACCACACACACTGCTTCACATCCTTGCCCAGTTTTCAGTGAACGCATAAAAATGAGCCAGTGCAGACACCTGCAGTTGTGGGTGTCCCGTAAGCCACTGTGATAGCCTTGCTGGAGATTGGGGTCCCTGCGGGTCCGAGCAGCAGAGGGATCATTCTGCTCTCTCCCCACAGACACACACCAGGCCTCTAGGAAATAATGAGCACGATTGCAAACTTGCAGGTATTTAAACATCTCCCCCACCCCTTTTTTCTCCTCTCCCTCCCCCGCCCAACCTCAGGCCTTGTACTGCCAACTTCCTGGGACAATCCCCGTGCTGTCTGCAGTAACTTGGGCACAAAAGCACATTGTTGCACAGGGGCCCCAGGAGTTGGTGGGTGGACGGACGGATGGATTGCGCCAGTGCCTGCAAATGGGTCCAGCCCGGACCTGAATAACCACAGCTATGTTCTAGCTTGCCGAGGAATGCATGGTTGGAGAAGACAGGAGGAGAAGCCGACGCCTCGCGATCCATCACAGTCAGGGTTCTGCTGTCTTGGATCCTTTGCTCAGTGTTAGCCTGGTGTTTCCCAAGCTTGTGAGTCACCCATTTCCTGGACTGAGAACATGCTTCAGTCTTTCGCCCCAAACAATCTTGTCAGAGGAAGAATTCCCCAGTCTCCATGTAGCCCGCCCCCTCTCGTCTGTGTGCGAGTCATTGTTCAGGGCACAGCCGGAAGGAGGCAGGCCTTCCATTCACTCTTGTACTCCCATGGCGCTTGTTCAGAGATGTTGCGCTTGTACTCCCACGGTACTCATGCAGAGGTACAACAAACGGTCTCCTTGAAAGGTGGACACATCTGCTGTATGACTGCATCCCATGCAACTCAACCAGGCAGAATTACCCACACCCAGCAGAAGCTGACTGGCGGGATGCAAAGCCAAGGCAGTAAATCATGCAGAGACCCACTGGGCATCCTTTCCCCCATTTGCTACTGTCTTTGTCCTATCAGGTACCTTGTTTGCCTGGGAATTGCGTTTCCGATGTGGAGCTTGTAGCACACATCTGATAGAATGTCCTTGTGGGGCATGATACGGGGACTCTGTAATGGGTAATTAGACTTTCAACATCATTGCAAAGGTGTGGTCCTACTGCTCAGTAGGCTGCACAGAGTAAGTCTGAACTTGATTCAGTTTCATGCAGATCCTTGGTACAGGCACGACTGGGGGGGGTTTTGAAGCCCCTGCCTTGACTTGCATCCACCTCTTGCTTGTTTACGAGAGTTGGGGATAGAAGCTGGAGACAGGAGTCTTAGGGAGCGATTTGGCTGCGCCTTTTGTAAGCGCTGCTATCAACTTCAGTGGGTTTTATCTTGAGTCCGGTAGACAAGAACGGGTGGAGTCCACAGGTGCACCGAGACAAACAGCAGACACTGAATAACCTATGGTCGGCTCAGCAAAGGGCTGTGGCTGAAACACCTTTGGAATTCCTGGTCTGTGTAAACAGGAATGGGTGTCTTGGAATAACATAGCCCAGGGGAGAGAACTATGCCTTCTCCCTTCATTTTGTCTCTTGGGAACCAGCCCACTGCTTTCCCCCCCACAGAGGCATGAGGAGAGGGGAGGCTTTGCAGGGGGCTGTTCTAGGCCAAAGGAAAGTGGGCAACTCTTCCCCTGCGGTGCCACCCCAGCTGTTTTCCACTCATCCGGGGTTCCCAACCTGTGCTTCAGTTCTAAACCTAGAGCTGAAGTCTTGCCTGGGAGAGAAGTGGTCACGCAAGACGGTTGCCAGAGGAAAGTGAAGGGGAAGATAAGAGTGTCAGGGTCCCCTCTGCTTATAAATATGGTTCTGGAATTCTGCTTGGAAGAAGAACATCTCAAAGGGGGATTGGGGGGGGGAGTTCAAATCCTCACTCTGCTCTGGAAGCTCCCAGTTTGACTTCCAGCCAGTCCACTCTCTCTCAACTTAATCTACTTCACAGGGTGGCCGTGAGGCTTAAAATGGAGGAGAGGAGACTGATGGGGTAAGCTGTTTTGTTGGGGAGGTGAAGTTGCCCTTTAGCTACAAATATGGCTTTGGAGTCCTGTCTGGAGCAAGACGCATCTGAAAAGGGAGTTACGGGGGAAAGTGTTGGGGAGGAAAATGGTTAAATACCTGTTCTGCCTGCCTGCTCCTTCACCCCTATAAATTGCAGAGGACCTGTGCCCAAGACACAATGGGGAAGACCCAAATACACAGTTAAAAATCTCTGAAACGTTTTACCAAACTCCTAAGCAGGAGGGACCGCCGATTCCCGAATCACAGTCCACTGGTCAGGTGCTGTGCCCACTCGGGTTAGGGATCCTTGGGGAATGGTTGGATGTCACCAGCAGATTAGGATACACAGGGCAAAATCTCAAGGAAGGGCAAAGCAGGGAATGCAGTGAAGTGTTGTAAGCTTTATCTTTCTCGTTCTAAGCGAGCAGCTGCTCAATTAGAATTTAATAAGAGGTTGAGGGATTGCATTTATTCAGCACCATCCTGACCTTTGTTGGTTAGCCTAAAATCAGCCCCTTGGTTCCAAATGATGAAGCTGGATCATGAATATGGAAATTAGTTATCGGATCCCATCTCAATAAATCTTTTTTTGGGGGGGGGGGCTTGAAAGCTCCTACAAATCTCCTCCACAATCTCAGCAGATACGATAAGAGTGTCCCTTGCTATCCGAGACCCTGTATTTGTGACAAGGATGTTTCAGAGGACATTTCCCCACAGTGTGGTCCAGCTTTAAGGGGATAAGCTGACTCGGGAGCAATACTGATGAATGAAGGGTATAAACATCTTTTTAAAGAGACAAAGGTACCTAATGAACATATAGGAAGTTCCTAAGTTAGATGCTCTAGGTTAGTGCTATCACCGCATTATTAAGGTCTCTCAGCTACCTCAAGGACTTTCCATCAGAAAAGCACCCAGAGTTCTGTCCTAGGAAGTCCACTTTCATAACATGAAATGACATAGAGAACCACTGTTAACCCATTGGGGAAATTTACGTGTTCTAAAAGCTCTAGGGTAAGTTTCCCCAATAGGCCTGTTTCTGATTGGGAAAATTGCACTGGATGAGTGGCTTACATCCCCTTCCCTGCACACCATGATCTCAGTCTGAATCGGGTTCCCAGGCACCTGAGCATTTAAGGTGCGGTCACACACGCCAGATAAAACCGGGGGGGGGGGGGGGGGAGCGAGGCTGTTTCCTCCAGAGGAATTTGACCCGCAGTTGTGAGATCGCACCTTCCTTTGAAGCTGCAGGCGCAGCCCGTCAGTGTATGATCAGATGCAACTGCGGGTGAGCTGTGGTTTTTTTGTGCCGTAGGTTTCCCATGCGCTTAAACGAGGAATCTATGAACCACACCTCCACACTGAGGGCTCCCTATGGAGTTTGTGGTGATGTGCATACTGCGAAGGGGAAAACGGCACGGAGTCGGGATGGCCTGATCAGACCATCCCGACGGCATTAGAGCGCACTGGAGAAAGTCCAGGGGAAAGTCCATCCATGGCCCTTACTATCGGAGTTTCCCCGGCGTCTTTTAACTCTGCTTCTGCAGCGGAGCAGAACAGGTTGCTGATGGCTGTGGAACGCTTCCCAGATGTTGTCTGATCCCTCTCTTTAAATCCGCCCAGCATTCACGCCTATGTTGGGTCTAATTGTGCATATGATCGCAGCCTGAGTTCTGAGCCAGGAACTCCTGGGTCTTATCTGTCAACTGACTGTGTGTGAACATGAGGACTTTATAAGGTGTGAATTGGTCCTGATTGGCAGTTGTTCTCCAAAGTCTCAGGCAGCGAGAGGGTCTTTGCTAGTATCTGCTAGCTGAACTGGAGCTGTCTGGGGTTCAAACCTGAAGTCTTTGGCATGCGAGGGATGAGTTCTGCT
>NW_015164189.1:131653-161475 GCF_001447785.1 Gekko japonicus
TGGCAGCAGCAAAGGTCGAACCAGGGACTCCCTGACATGTAACTCAGACTGTTAGCCATTGCACTACAAGAGCTATGTGTTAGCTGTTGTGCTGGAGTGACTGAGATAAATTGACTTGGCTACTCCTGTGCGGACTGTTTTGAGGACGATTGAATGTAGTATTGTCTGTCTCAGTGTGTATGTTTATCATTCTCTTGGCTGGAGGAAGGGTTCATAACAATGTGCATATTGATACTAACAGTATTGTGAGAGGCACTGTCTGTTGCACTGACGCCAGATGCAAAGTGGTTAGCTTTTCTCTAGTACAACCAGCTGTCCCGAGCAAACTTGAACAGGATAAATGGCTTGCGTGTTTGTCAGACCATCAAAGCACAAACTCAGCCTCACCCTTTGGTTGGAAAAAGCCACACATGGTCACTGGAGCTGTCTGGGGGAGAGCCTGCTTTTGTGCTGCTAATTTCACACACACCCATTAATGCACTGGCTCCCTCAGCGGATTTATTTAGGGGGGAAATTATGTACTGAAACTGCAGAGACAAGCATTGAGGCAGCTCACAAAATAAAAACAGCGTCATTGTGGAACAGCATTAAAATTGTTAATGCAAACATTCTTTTAAAAAACATAACACCCAGCTATGAATAACGTTGCATTTGATCCCACCTAAAATTCCTGCAGCATTTCAGGGACTGTTTGGGGCTGCATTGAGAGGAGGGAGATAGAGGAGTCATGCTTCCGGGAAAATTTTAGGTAGGATCCAACCCAACGTCTTTTGGAGGAACCTATAGATTGGATATAAACGCAGCCCAGAATACGAACAGCCCTGCCTGGAAAGGAATCTAATGGAGCTGAAGTTGTGTTTTTCTTCCCCAGTCCTATTGCCTTGTGAAACTGGTAAGCATTGAAATCATCCAGTTCCTGGTTCTGTCCCCTTCAGACTGGATCAGGCTGCAGAGGGGAATGTTTTCTCAAGTGGGATAAAGAGGAGAAATGGTTGAGTTGGAAATGGAGGTTTCCCAACAGAATATGCTCCCATATGCTTGCCCAACGTTGAATGAATGAATTAAAACATTGTCCAGCACTGAGCCTAAGACACAGACCCACACCCAGCTGCTGCCTTCTTTTACCTGTACCCAGCTGCTGCCTTCTTTTACCCAGCTGAAGCTGCCTTATATGCTGTCTGTCAACAACGGTATTGTCCATGGGAGGGGCCGTGGGTCAGTGGAAGAGCATCTGCTTGGCGTGTAGAAGGTCCCAGGTTCCATCCACAGCATCTCCACTTTAAAGGGGCAGGTAGTTAGTGATGTGGAAGACCACTGCCTGAAACCCTGGAGACCCACTGCCAGGGAGACTAGGCGATACTGACCTTGATGGACCAAGCGTCTGACTGAGTATAAGGCAGCAGCTTCTTTTAGGGACCTTGGCTGAGTGGTAGAGCATCTGCTTGGCATGCCGAAGGTCCCAGGTTCAACCTGCAGCATCTCCAGCTTAAAGAACCAGGCAGTAGGTGATGTTAAAGACCACCGCCTTGACACTCTGGAGAGCGACCACCTGTCAGAATAGACAATACTGGCCTTGATGGACCAATGATCTGATTCAGTATAAGGTAGTTTCATTCTGATCATTCTGATGGGCGCCAGCTCTCCAGGGTCTCTCAGGTAGAGGTCTTTCTCATCACATCACCAGTTAGCTGATACGTTTTACTGGAGGTTGAGCCAGGGACCCTTTGCATACGAAGCAGATGTTCAGCCACTGAGCCACACCCCCAACAGCTAGTGAACAAATGAAGCTGCCTTGTGCTAAATCAGTCCATTGGTCTAAAAAGGTCAATATTGTCTATTCCAGCGATGGCGAACCTTTTAGAGACAGAGTGCCCAAACTGCGACCCAAAACCCACTTAATTATTGCAAAGTGCCAACACGGCAATTTAACTTGAATACTGAGGTTTTTCTTTAGAAAAAATAACTCATAAATTAACTTAAGATGATCCAAACAAAGTAAGGAAAGCAATCCCAAATGCTTTCATTTACTTAAAATTATTTGGCAGAGAATTCGACACTTTAATGATGGTCTGGGCCTGGCTGGGGCGATGGCACGCGTGCCCACAGAGAGGGCTCTGGCACCCGTGCCATAGGTTCGCCACCACTGGTCTATTCTGACTGGCAGCGGTTCTCTGGGGTCTACAGTAGAGGTCTGGCACATCACATCACATCACCTCCTGCCTGATCCTTTTAACAGGAGATGCCGGGGACTGAGCCTGGGATCTTCTCTGTGCAAAACAGATCCTTTTCCACTGAACCATGATTCCTCCCCTAATCTAAGTCTTTTACTCAAGAAATTGACACACAGCTGTCTAGAAAGCTTCAGGGAGAAGGCAGGCTAGAGTGTAGGAATGGACAGACCTTCCACTTGAAGGTCATTTTTAGGAGAGCCGGACCTGACAGGAAATGAGGCTCCTGTTGCGAAGAAGAGATTTTATGGAAATGACTCATTTGACTTATTGCGGTTGTATGCCGCCGTCTGTCATGTCCCCTCCCCACCACCACTGCCATGTTTGGGTTCACAAGATGACTTAGAAAGTCATTGCATGAGTCCCGAGCAGTCTGTTATAATTCCTGAGAAAGCAGCCCTTAACTTGCCTTCCGTGATGCTGCTTGGGTTTCGCTTTCTTTCAAGAGCTGGATTACTCACACATTCCTTAACCCCTTCATCCCTGTGAAGCATCTTGAAGAAGAGGTTCAATTGGAGGAGGGCAGCATTTCAGCCTCTCTTTTGGGGGCGTTTGTTTTCTTCACCCGGCAAGGCTGGCTGCTTTCATTCTTTTTCCCCGACATCAAGTACACAAGACAAGCTCTTGACTCTCGTAATTATGGTCCTCCTAGTGGAAACTGTTGCCGGATTCTGTGTAGGGTTTTTTTGGGTCTTTTTAGGAGTGTTGCGGGGAGAGGGGGAGAAGTTGTGAGTCAGCAGATTCCAGGAATGAGCGTGCCAGTTGTGATTCCATTGGCATCTCTTTTGACGCATGGATGACTGCTTGTTAGAGCATCCTTTTATTTATTTATTGAAATGGCTGTCTTTCCTTCAAATTGTCCAAGGCTTCTCACAGTCATGAAGTGCAATCCGATCATATCCCCCTCCCCGTTATAAATGTCACCTTTCCTATAACCTTCACTTTAAATAGTAGCAGTTCTGTTAAAACATATTAAAATATAATTAGAACAGCAGTAATGGTAATATAAAATCAGGAATGTGAGGCGTGTTTGCCTTCCTTAATGAAGAAATCAAAGACGAGATGTACTGAAAGATGTTCTGAAAGGATAAGGCAGTACAGAAGTCTCAGGAGGATGGTCTGAAATGTATGGTTTCGTGCTAAATCAAATACCAGCAAGCAGCAATTATGTGAAAAAGTGGGGAAAGGTCCAGCAGCAAGGAAGTTGTGAGAATAGATGGTGCGCTAGATATGGAAGACTGTTGCCCCAAAATTGATATTATTGGATCTTAAGGAAAAAACGTTTTAAAAGATTATGTTAGGCTGGTGTGTGATCCCATACAGGCTGACATGCATATACAATATTTCTAGAGATTTATTCTAGAGATGAAATGCTGCAGGTGCAGATTCACGTCACACATTTTGGACGTGCCCCGTTTATATAAAAATATTGGATTCAAGTTTGAAGCTGACTGGTGATCTTGCAGGCCAGTTCTAGATTGTGCTCACCAGGAGACTACCCCCTCTGTGGCTCAGGGGTCAGTGTCCCTGCTTATTTTGTAACCCCCCTACTCCTCAGAAAACCTTGGGCCTTGGTGGCCTCTGTTTGGCAGGAGAGGACACTGAGGTGCAGTTCTATCAACAGACCAAGTGTCCCCCGCATTCCAGTAAGCCACCAGGGTGCTGGCAGAATGGCTGAGCTCTGCATGCCCCCCAAAGGTCCTCTTGGGTTCAGTTCCCATAATCTGTAATGAAAAGGATCTCCGTAGGGCTGAGGCAGATCTCTGCCAGAGATTTTGGAGAGCCGCTGCTGCTCAGAGGAGACATTGCTGGACTCAGCAGCTCAGCGGCCTCTCTCAGCATAATTCAACAGCATAATCCTATGCAGAGTTACTCCAGCCTGAATCCATTAAAATCAATGGCCTTGGAGTGATTAAGTTTGCACTGTCAATTTTGGGTATTTGGCTTGCCACGGGTGCCAGGGAGGATCTGCAGTTAAATACTCCTGCCTCCGATCTTAGCTGCTGCCAGTCTCAGGAGCTGGTACTGCATAGAGTTGGCCAACAGCATTCTGACCCTGTGTACAACGTCTTCAGCTAGTGTAAGGTTGAGAGACCCGGGTTTCAAATGCACTACTCTGTCACAAAGTTTTCTGCCCTGGCCTAATCTACCTCACAGGGTTGTTGTAAGAATAAGAGGAGGTGAGATAATGATATACACTGTCCTGAGTTCCTTGGAGAAAGACCAAGATTAAAATGGGCTTAATGGCTTCTGATATGGGTGATTGTTTTCTTTTGAGGGGGGACTGGGGAGCGCAGGTGCCGCGTGCCTGTATGTGAATTCAAGAGCAGACAGGTTGTCTACCTTCTGGTCTGTGTGGTCTGTTTGGGGGCTGATTGGAAGTGAGTGAGAGATGGATGTAAGCCCTGCCCTGTCTCCCTGTTGAAAGGGCAATATTCAGGGGAGAGTTGGGGCTTAGGAAGCGGGGGCTACAGAAAACTCTGTTTACTGTTCCACCTGGTTTCAAAATTCAGTCCAGTTATTGTTGGGAAATTCATTTAATATGAGGGTGAAATAGAGCTTTCCTATAGAAAAACAGGGCAGAAGGAGGATCTCTGCCTGGCATTAGGTGGCATGACTCATTTTCTTGGGGGTATCAAGATTCCATTGCCTTGCATTCCTTTCCTACAAGGCACCTCTGTACCTGACACACCTTAGTCCTTTTTGTGTGGTATTTCAAGATAACACCAGGTGGGTACACTCAGTTAGTGGAGTTTGGTCCTTTGGTGTTGGAGGAAGTCCTTTCAGCTGCTTGAGGGTGTATTTTAAAACAATAATAATATATGTTCTTTATATTTTTAACTAGGTTGTAACTTTGAGCCTGTCTTTTCTTCTCTGCCAGTAATAATAATACCACCATTCATCATTAACACAGGGCATTTCAAGTGTTCAAAGTGCTTCATCATTAACACAGGACATTTCAAGTGTTCAAAGTGCTTCAACAACAACTCTGTGAGGTAGGCTGGTATGATTATCCCTGTGCCAAAGGTGGCCTAAGAGAATCAGTGGCTTGCCTCTAACACACAGAATGCATTTGTAGGCAAGACAGAATTTGAATTTTGTAGCTTATGCACTCCTGACAACACAAACTGTGTGCTCTGTGAGAGGAGGTGAATTATGCAGATGTGTGTATGTATATACACACACAAAAATCCTAATCTCAGTTGTCACAAAAATCCTTATCTCAGTTGTTTGTTGTGGCATAGGATCAGTAACATTGCTGGGAAGGGAAATTGTGACAAAGCCGGTCTTCTGTAGGGAAAGATGCTTAGGCCCTTAGGCCAGTTTTGTGTAGTAGTTAGGAGCACGGACTCTAATCTGGGAGAACCGGGTTTGATTCCCCACTCCTCCACATGTAGCTGCTGGTGTGATCTTGGGTCCGGTCATACATTCTCTCAGTGCTGTTCTCTCAAGAGCAGTTCTCAAGAGAGCTCTCTCAGCCCCACCTACCTCACAGGGTGTCTGTTGTGAGGAGGGGAAAGGGAAGGGATTGTAAAACGCTCCGAGACTCCTTCGGGTAGTGAAGGGTGGGGTATAAATCCAATCTCTTCTTCTTCTTAACATTAACTCCAGGAACCTCTTCTCTTCCTCTCTGGCCAGCTAACGGATCGCTACTCATTTGAGGCCCTACTTCCTTCTCTTTCCCATGGGGCATGTATTCTGCTGCTTGAGATATTCTAGCTCTCAGATTCAGCCTTCCCCTCTGGAAGGCCTCTTTTGGTACTGCTTGGTCAGGCCTGGAAAATATTTCACATTCTTGAGAGCCAGCTCTGCCGTACTTGGCTTTTCTCCAGTTCTGGATTATATATGTTGCATGGCACGGTGAGAGGTGTTCTGTTGTCCACTGAAAACAATATGGTCGGTTCAGAGTTCAAGGTAAAGGGGAGCAGTGATAGTATTTCTTTTACAAGGGAATCCTTGTCTCCTTATGGCCCCATTTAGTTGTGTAGGGGAAAATTAAGGGCATTCTGGGAAGGCCAGGAATATCACAGTTCCTCTTTGGGCAGGGGCTGTGGCTCAGTGGAAGAGCCTTTGCTTTGTATGCAGATGCAGAATGTCCCAGGTTCAGTCTCCAGCACCTGCAATTAAAGGATCTGGCAGTAGGTGATGTGAAAGGCCTCTTCCTGAAACCCTGGAGAGCCGCTGCCAGTCTGAGTAGACGGTACTGACTTCGATGGGCCAAGGGACTGAGTCTGTATAAGGCATCTTCGAGTGTATCACAGGGGCTTAGAGGTACTTATCCTAGAACAGAGTGTGTGCTTTCTGGTGCTACCATCAGCAAGGTGGTTCTTAGCATTAATTTATTCATTTGGTATTAGTTTTATCCTGCTTTTCTTACAAGGAACCTCGGGTACACATGTGATTCTGTCCTCTTCCCATTGTATCCTCACAAGCAACTCTGTGAGGTGGGAAGGGTGGCAAGAAAATGGCTGTCCGCTGGTCACCCAGTTAGTTTCATGGCAAGAGGGCATTAGAGACCTGTTTTGGGAGGCTGTCTTGGATATTTTAGTCTAGGGTTACCAGGTGTCCTCTGTTAAGAGGACATGTCCTCTTTTTTTGCTTTTCAAAATATGGTAACCAATGTTCCCTCTAAGCTGAGTTAGTGTGAGCTAGCTCACACTAACTCAGCTTAGAGGGAACATTGGTTACCATATTTTGAAAAGCAAAAAAAGAGGACATGTCCTCTTTTTTTGCTTTTCAAAATATGGTAACCAATGTTCCCTCTAAGCTGAGTTAGTGTGAGCTAGCTCACACTAACTCAGCTTAGAGGGAACATTGGTTACCATATTTTGAAAAGCAAAAAAAGAGGACATGTCCTCTTTTTTTGCTTTTCAAAATATGGTAACCAATGTTCCCTCTAAGCTGAGTTAGTGTGAGCTAGCTCACACTAACTCAGCTTAGAGGGAACATTGGTTACCATATTTTGAAAAGCAAAAAAAGAGGACATGTCCTCTTTTTTTGCTTTTCAAAATATGGTAACCAATGTTCCCTCTAAGCTGAGTTAGTGTGAGCTAGCTCACACTAACTCAGCTTAGAGGGAACATTGATGGTAACCCTATTTTAGTCTGAAGGGCCATCAGCCTTCCCAAAGCTGTAGCACTCTCTGACAGAATTGTGCTGTCTGGTCCCCTGGGAGGAAATGCAGTACAGGAAGCCCTAACTGAGGTAAAAGTAGAAACCAGATTAAAGATGGGCAGCATTGTGAACAAAGCTCTTTCACGAAGTGCCTGGCTGTATAATCAAGTACCTAATTCCCTAAAATAACACTCTCTCACAAGCATTTAAATGCCACCGATCTACATATTTCTCCGTATGCCATAACGGCTTACTTCCCAACACAGTAATTTTCTGAACTAGCAAACTTGATACGTCTGGCAAGTTAGCCATATATTTTTTTGCTTGGCAGTCAGGTACGTTCAAAGTTCCTGTTGGGTAAAAGAAAAGAAAAAATCAGTACATTTTAGCATCGGCTACACTGTCAGGAAAACGTCCCACACGGACTCTGCCCCTCCTCTGGCTCCACTGGAAACTTTTCGTGCTGGAAAGTGTGCTTTTAATCCCAGCCCCTCATACCGCTGAGGGAGGAGGAGGAGCAAAGGGGATTCTCTGATTGACTTCCAGTTGGGAGGGGGGGCCTATGAGCTTCCTGGAAGGAGGGTCCCATTCCTCAGCAAGCCGGCGGGTTTTCCAATAAGCAGCTGGGGGAAAAGATTAACCCCCACCCCAATCTGTTAGGCATTACTACTTCATAATTAAAAACTGAATGCCAATATTTATGGCGATTTACGTTGCATATTTTTGAGTGTCAAGGAAAACATATGTTGGTAAAGATGAAATGGAAATCATGCTCGGAGCCCGTGTGGGATCGTGGCTACAGTGTCAGAGGAGCCAATGGGGAGCTGGGTGACTGCGGGCCAGTCGTTGTCTGTCAGCCTAAGCTACCTCACAAGTTGTTCTGAAGATAAAACGGGAAAGGGAGAACTGCCCTGAGCTGTTTGAAAAAAGTGTGGCATAAAAATGTGTATATTTTCCCCCTCACAGCTGTTTGCCTTCGCTCCTGTTGAATACAGTCTTCTTCAGTTTGTATTTTTCATACTGTTTGATCCTGTGTCGGCTCTGTTGTCTTGCCTTAGATTGAAAACGTCCGGGGGGATGGTGGTCCTCCTTTTGATGTGATGTGTGTGCGGGCCCCCTGTCTCTTCCCCATGTTCACTGTTACGACCCAGGCGGAGTCCTTTGGCTATCAAATCGGTCCGCAAAAGTTACTGGTGCACACCTCTTTTAAAAATTATTGTTGGCTTGTTGCATTAGTCATTTGTGGTGCGAAAGGAAAACAAGAAACTAACTTACCGTGTTTCCCCGAAAATAAGACTCTGTCTTATATTTATTTTTTCTCAAGAAGACACACTAGGGCTTATACCACAAATGCGTAGAAATCCTGCTAGGGCTTATTTTTGGGGTAAGTCTTATCTTCGGGGAAACAGGGTATGTAGACAGTGTCAGCGATGCAACGAACATGAAATTGAGCCAACTTCGGAGGACGGCGGAAGACAGGAGAGCCTGGCGGGAGATTGTCCATGGGGTCGCGAAGAGTCGGACTCGACTGTGCGACTGAACAACAACAACAACAAAAAGCTGCTAGCTCCTTGGAGCCATTTTTTAAAAAAACTGAGATCAGCAGTGCCATCCTAAGCACAGTTGCAGCATTCTAAGCCCATTGACTTCAATGGACTTAGAAGTGTGTAACTGTGCTTAGGATGGCAGTGTGAGGGTGTTCAAAAGATGGAAGGAAGGCAACCTTGACCTGGGTATACCAGGTACACTTAGGGTTTAAAGCACTAGATTTCCCAGCGATGTTCCAGGCCGCCTTGGGTTCACGTGCGTTGCCAGTTGACGACACCCCCTTTTCCTAAACATTCCACATAGCGTTTCAGTCCCTTAGGAGCAGACCTTCCTTCTCCGTGCCCAGCCGCCACTATCTGCCTCTCCCTCTGCCACCCTGCCCTTCTAACTGTCTCTCTGTCTTGGCTCTCTTGCAGAACGTGTTGGCCAAGGCCCTCTATGACAATGTGGCCGAGTCCCCAGACGAGCTCTCGTTCCGCAAAGGAGACATCATGACGGTGCTGGAGCGCAACACGCAGGGCCTGGAAGGCTGGTGGCTCTGTTCGCTGCATGGACGGCAAGGCATCGTCCCTGGCAACCGCCTCAAGATCCTGGTGGGCATGTATGACAAGAAGCAGCTGCCCGGGACCATCCAGGGTGCACCCCAGCCTACACAACAACAGCAGCAGCAGCAGCCACCCACGGTGGGACAGACATCTCTGGCCTACCCACATCAAGGGGGGTATCTACCCCTGTCTCCTGCATCTCAGTACACACCTATGCACCCCTCCTACCTGCCCCAAGAGGACAATGTCTATCTAGTGCCAGCGCCAAACAAGACCCAGGGGGGCCTGCACCAGGGTACTGTGCCCACCAGCCAGTTCCAGACCCCTCCAGGGAAACAGACACTTGCTTACCCAAAGCAGAGCCCCCCTCAAGGCCAGGATGTCTACCAGGTGCCGGCCAGACCTGCCAGCCCGCCCCAGGATGTTTACCAAGTCCCCCCAGCTCCTGCTGGTCTGGGGCAGGATGTCTACCAAGTGCCCCCTTCTCTGGATGGTCGGGTCTGGGATGCGCCCAAGCCACAAGGGAAGGTAATCTCACTGAATGCTGCTTGGTCCTTCTTGATTTAACTGGGAGCTCTGGCATTGTGTTGTGTGTGGGTGACAAGGAGTATGCGAGAGGTGGTGATAGGGAGAGGGGTATGGTTATCAGCTAGCTTGCTCTCCTGGCTTTAATGGAAGCTAGGTGTCCAGATGTTCGAGGGCAATGAGGCTGTGACAAGCCTCACTTGCTGATGTTGTGCTGTTCAGGTTGCTTTTACTCTAGTGGGGAGATGCTGGTGATTTTCCAATGAACAAGAAAGGACAGAAGAGGAGGAAGTAAACCATTACCCCTTCCTACTCCTGTTGTCTGCCTTTGTTTCATAATGTGCAAAGCATAAACCCAGAGGCATTTCAGAGCATTTGTGGGGTCAGTAAAAGAAGAGAGAGTTTCTAGTCTGTAGGTCTGTGTGGCGTCTGTTAAGATTGTGGGGGCTGGCAAAGTCTTTTTCGACATCTAGGGTGCATTCAGAGTTTCCCTGTAGGGATCTCTTTCAGGGCTGGGCTGAGCTGATGTGGTGGGTGGCCGTACCCAAATTTGAACCTGCAGCCCAGGTTTGCTGAGGTTGGCTTTGAAATTCCATATGCAGAAGGGTGACCAGCAGGCGCATTGCATGTATGCCGATGTGAGCACCTGGTACTCTTTGACAGGCCCCCAAGCCTGATGTTGCCCTTTTCCAGGGGTCATTTCCTGCAGGAGCGCACAGGAGTGGAGCTCCGGCAGTAAAATGCCCAGGGGGCGGGCACATGCAACAAGCCCCACTCCCTGCTCCCAGCATCCCTCAGTCAGAGCAAGAAGCAGCCAGGTAAGTTGCAGAGCCCCCTGGCCCAAAACAGTCCAATGGCACCTTTAAGCAAGTTTTATTCAGGTACAAGCTCTCCCTCCTCTGCGAGGACAGATCTGCACATTCCCCCCCCCCATAGCTAGCAATCCAAAACAGTCCAGTGGAGCCTAAGCGGTGGGTGTTGCCTTCTGACACACTTCTGGTGATGTCAGGGGGTGTAGTATATGCAAATAAGTTATGCTAATGAGCTCCTGCACCTCTTTTTCTATGAAATGACCCCTGCCCTTTCCTCTTCCCTTCTGTGGCTGGAGCAGACACTGTCCCAGGTTGTTCACTAGTAACAACGGGCCAGTTCATACATGACAAAATGCACAGTGTAGGCCTGTAGGAGATGTGAGTTCTAGGTTCTTAATTCCCACGTGAGTGGTGCTTGAGTCAGATCGGAGCCATGGGGCACATGGAGAAGGGACTTCAGCCTCCCCATCTTAGTGCCGTTTTTCTGACAGGAAATAGTCCTGAGGGGAGCAGTGGGCCAAATAGCGCTCCTCCATGGATAATTTCAGTTTGGGGAAATGCCACAGGCGGGGGGAGGCACTGAAGACACTTTTCAGCATGCACTACAGTCTCAATTTCAATTGGGCTCCCCACAAACAGGAATTGAAGAGAAGCCCACAAGCTGAATCTGTTACACAGGGTAGAGACCCAACCTGCGTACTTTGTGATTTGGGCAGTGGCCATAGGCTGGGTATCTACCTTGGGAGATCAGATTTCTGCCTCTCCCTAGCAGACAAGGTGGTTCCCTCAGGACAAAAAGATTCTAGGGCAGTGGTGTCAAACATGCGGCCCAGGGGGCAGATCAGGCCCCCAGAGGGCTTCTATCAGGCCCACAGTGGAACTGGCTGCTTTTTACTTCTTCCTCCAGTTCTGCTGCTGCTGCGTCATCATAGCTTTGCAGTTTACAGATACACACCTGAACAGCATACTCAAGATTGCAGCAGCACAGACATTTTGATGCAATAATTCAGAACAAGGGGTGTCAGTTATCAGACACTGTTAAATAAACAAAATATTGCAAGAGTGCTAATGTTTTAAGCATGTTTTATTTTAAGTTTTAAAAAAACCCTTTGTGTTTGTGTCCTTTATAAAGTTTTTATCTCCACTATCTGGCATTACCTTTTATGACACACATGGCCCGGTCCAACAAGGTCTCCTTTATGTCAGATCTGGCCCTCATAACAAATGAGTTCGACACCCCTGTTCTAGGGGATCTGGCTTAGAAACAATGGCTGAGATCTTGCTCAGGGCAGCAATAAAGATTGGGGTGGGGGTGGGGTATGACAGCAGCTGTCACAAGAGCAGCAAAGGAGGTTGTGTTTGTGAGGTAGTCTGCTCCAGCAAGCAGGCCACCATCTTGTAGTTTTAAAGGCACAAGACTATTGACAGCCAGTGTGGCGTAGCAGTTAGAGCATCGGGCTGGTATCTGGGAGACCTGGATTTGAATCCCGACCCTGCCGTGGAAGCTCATCGGGTAATAGTCGTTCAGTCAAACAGGCTCAGCCTAACCTACCTCACACAAATAGCTCAAGATGGGTAGCCGTGTTCGTCAGTCTGTAGCAATAGAAAAGAGCAAGATGGTGTTACGCACCCTAAAGGCCAGCAACATTTGTGACGGGGGATGAGTACCACAAGTTTTGTTAGTCTTTAATATGCTACTGGACTCTTGCTCTTTTCTGCTGCCACCTCACACAGTTGTGAGGAGAAAACAGAGGAGAGAACAAAGTAGAAGAAGAGATTGGATTTATCCCCCGCCCTTCACTACCCAAAGGTGTCTCATAGCGGCTTACAAACTCCTTTCCCTTCCCCTCCCCACAACAGACACCCTGTGAGGGAGGTGGGCCTGAGAGAGCTCTGACAGAAACTGCTCTTTTTCAAGAACAGCTAGAACTACAGCTTGCCCAAGGTCATCCAGCCAGGTGCTAGTGAAGGAGTGGGGAATCAAACCCGGTTCTCCCTGAGTCTGCGCACTTAACCACTACACTGAACTGGCTGTAAGTAAGCTGCTTTGGGTCTCCATTGGGGAGAACAGCGGGGTATAAGTGAAGTAAATAAATAAGACTTTTTCCAGAGGTCACTTTTTATTCCTGGATGATTGGGACTGAGCTCGGAGATGCTGACGGGTGCCCCTTCCACTGTATTCTTTGGTGGCGCATGCCAGGGCAGCCCTAACCCTCTGCATCTGGTCACTTTGTCTGCTGCAGGGTTCATTGTCACACACTTGATGTGTGTGTGTGTGTGTGTCGAGAGGGGGGATTGCACCGGCATGATTTTACCATGTGCAGGGCGTTGCAGTCGGGTGTGGTGAACCATTTTCCTGTTGTTTCCCTGGGAAAGGAAATGGCCTTCGCTAGGACCAGAGGCCTTCGTCGTAGCCCATGTCAACAGCTTCCTGGCTAGGGGAAACTTTAGCTGAACTGGATGCCGAGAGTGGCACTCTGCCGGGCACTGTTTTTGTAGGGGTTTGGATACAAGGCAGGACTGATATGTGCCTGAAATGCAGACTTCCTCCCTAAGGGCTTGAGCCTAGGCTAGGGGAAACTTTAGCTGAACTGGATCCCGAGAGTGGGACTCTGCCGGGCACTGTTTTTGTAGGGGCTTGGATACAAGGCAGGACTGAATGTGCCTGAAAAGCAGACTTCCTCCCTAAGGGCTTGAGCCTGACACGCCACCTCTGGAAGCGCAGGGAAAGTCCTTAAGAAGGCACCGGCTTGGCGCACGGAGTCGGTGTGTGCCAGGAGCAACCCTGTTGTGTGTGTTTGTCCTCCATTCGGTGGCTGCAGCTGCCTGACCTTGAAGTGGATTTGGAGAGAGCACGCCTGGCAGAGCAGTCGATAATTCAGAAAGAGCTGCTGCAGGCTGGCACAGGGCCAGGTCTGGCCTGCCGGGTTCCTGCTCACGCTTCTTGGTCGCTGTTGACCTGCTTGCTTTTCCCTGCCTTTGGCAAGGAAGCCGAAGGGCACCTGGAGGTGCAGGAGGGAGAAGCAAGTGGCAGGCGGCTCTGCCAGCAGAATCTGAGGACTGACTACGGAAAGTTCTGGGAGCAGAGGCAAGGCTGGATTCCGGGCCCAGGGAAAGGCCTGTGCCTTCCACTCCGCTGTCTGTGGGGGCCTTAATGATCTCTTTTCTGCCGCTTCCACAAGTTAAATGAGTGACACATCTTTCTTTTCAAGACTGAAAAAGCGGGGCTGTGGCTCGGAAGTGTGGCTGTGTGGCTCAGTGGTAGGGCATTGGCTTGGCCTGCTGAAGGTCCCAGGTTCGGTCCCCAGCATCTCCACTTAAGAGGATCAAATAGCAGGGGGTGTGAATGACCTGTGCCCGAAACCTCTTGAGAGCCGCTGCCAGTCAGAGTTGACAAGACTGAGTTTGATAGACCAATGGACTGACCCGGTATAAAGGTAAAGGCAAAGGTTCCCTTGCTCGAAAGCCAGTTGAATCCGACTCTAGGGTTGCGGTGCTCATCTCCGTTTCCAAGCCGAAGAGCCAGCGCTGTCCGAAGACATTTCCGTGGTCATGTGGCCAGCATGACTAAACACCAAGGCGCACGGAATGCTGTTACCTTCCCACCGAAGTGGTACCTATTTATCTACTTGCAATTTCTTGCTTTCCGGTATAAGGCAGTTTAAATAAGGGAGTTGTGGCTCGCTGTTTGGCATACGGAAAGTCCCGCATTCAGTCCTTAGCATCACAAAAGGATCAGGCAGTAGGGGGTGTAAAAGGCTTCTTCCTGCAAACCCTGGAGAAGTGCTGCCAGTCAGAGTAGACAGTACTGACCTGGATAAACCAGGGACTTCCGTTAAGGCCGCTTCATGTGTTCCTAGATTCAGGTGGGGCAGCCATTTTGGTCTGAAGCAACTGAACAAAGTTTGAGTCCAGTGGCACCTTTAAGACCATCAGAGCTTAATCCTGGGTCTAAGCTCATGTATTCATGTGATGCAGCCATAGCCGTGTGCCACTATGATCTTGCTGTTGGAATCTGGCACTCTGCTACATAACAGTTTTAAAACAGTGCTTGTAAAAGCAAATAATGTGAAAGATCTCACATGGCTGTTGAACCTTTTCATCCAGTTTGCTACTAAGACCCAGTTAAAACTCTTTGTTTAACTGGTGTCCTTTTCTGGGCAGTGTACTGTAAATGCTTACCATTTTAATTTCTCTGTATCCCTGTAGGTAGACAGCAAAGTACCAGCAAAGTTTGGTTTCCCGGGGGTGGGGGGTGGGGAATCTGTGGGTCGAATGTGGTATGCGGCTTAGCTCACTGGCTGGAGTCCTCTGGAGTTGTTCCTCTGCAGGTGTCTGTCTCATGATTATTTGCTTTGCTTGTGCCGTCTCTGGGCTCCCAGTTCCAGGAGTGGGGTAGGTGAATGGGTGGAGGGAGCTGTGCTTTTTCATCTCTCACAACTTGGATGACAAAACTCTTTTGTGCTTGCTGCATCAGAGAGTTGTGCCCTAGGATTCTGGGAAGGGTTGCACTAAAAATAGCACACAAACCCCTTTCCCAGTGATCACTGGGGCTATTGCTTGTAGAGCTAGATTTGTGCTTACCGTGAATGGATTGTGAAGAGTTGTGAGCGTCAGGGGTGGGTCAGGGCTGTGGCAGGCTGTATGCAAATCGAGACTGAAATCAGTGTATTCTTCAGTCCTTAAAGTCAGCGGTGGAGCCTGATGTGTGGCATGCAGAAAGTCATGATCCATTCACCAGCAAGATCAAAAAGCCAGGCTTCTAGTAACCATAGGAGCTAGACAACTGCAATGCACTCTATGTGGGGCTACCCTTGCAAGACTATTCAGAAGCCATAGTTGGAGCAAAACATGGCAGCTTGCCTATTGCCACCTAGTGGTGCATAACACTAAAAAAGAGCTAGAACTTCTAGCTTCCAGACAGTCTTAGGATCTCCTGGCTATACTACACACAATGCCTTGCGATAATAGTAATAATAATCCCCATCTCTGTTTAATCCTCACAGCAACAATCCTGTGAAGCAGGTTCTGCAGAGAGGGAGTGGGAACTGGCCCAAGGCCACCCAGCAAGCTCTCCTAACAGAGCCGTTCAAATGTCGGTCTTCCAAATTCTAGTTTGACACTTGAACCACACTACCACACACTTTGGGGGCCCAAAAAAGGAGGCTGTGCCCAGAGATACCCGCTGTCTCCTCACAGGGGTGAAGCAGTGTCAGTTTGTTCTGCTGACCACCCGAGGGAAGGCTGGCCCACTGCCCTCTAGTTTGCTTTCTGTTGCCAGATAGTGTCCGAGGAATCTCATCTTTCGGGCTTGCTCATGTCCTGTAAACTGAGCAGAGAGAGAGAAAAATACTGGTCCATCCTGGCAGCTGCTAGAGATCTCCTGTGGCACTGGCCTGACATTGTGGGCATGCCAGGGCAACTTGGTTTTTTAATTTAAAGGGGGAGTGGACACAGTTGTCTAGTGAGTCAGTGCCCTTGGCTAGCAGGAGAGAAATAAATTGGCTTCACCTGCATTGTTAGTTTAAGTAGCAAGTTTTTTTTTAAGCCACTAAATTCGAGTCGACCCTGCAGGAGAGTTTAAGGTGCTTTGTTGCATGTGTGCATGTGTGCATGAGCATGAGCAAATGTGGGCATGCATACAGAGGACACATGGCCCTGGGTATAACTTTCAAAGCTATGCTTCTGTGCTCATTGTGGGTTTTTTGATGGCCCATGTGTGTGCATTAGCTGGGCCTTTTCTCTGCAGCGGAAGGCTGCTCCATCTCTCGCCTTCCTCATCTCAGGGAGGGGCCGTCCACAAGGGAAGGAGCACTGATTGTGCTTCAGTCTCTAAGCCCCTCATTTACTCGGATCCAGAAATAGATGATGATGTCATTCCCAGCCCTCCCTGGAGACGCAGCTCCTGCTACAAGGTGCCCCGGGTTCCTTCCAGGCAGTCGCTCACCACTTGCAAGCGAGCGGTGCCCTCTACTGGAATAAGGCTTAAACCACAGCCCATGTGCTGCCACGGGTCTTGAAAAGGAGAATTTTCAAAGAAAGGAGCGATCGCACAGGGTCAGTAGCCCCATCAATTCATTACAATTTCGGCAATCTGTCACATGTAGGTGGAGGTCGCACCATGCACAGTCCTCTTGATTATGGGCAGTTGCCATTTTGCACGAAAAGGGTATCATGTATATCTCCTAGCTTCAGTTCACCTGATCAGAAACCCAGATTTTTGAGGGTCCGTGTCTTTGCTGGAAGATAGGTGTGTTGCCCTGTTAGGGGGAGGCTCGCAGGTTGCCCACAGTTGCATTAGACACACAGTCAGAGTACGACGTTTGTAACAAGCAAGCAGAGCTTTTGTGAAGATAGGAGGAGAAGACCCTTGTCAGCTAATCAGAGCCCTTTAGTGGAAGAATGGGGTACAGTTATGCTTGCCAGTCCCCCAGTCAGGGCAGAGGATCCCCCATCCCCAGCTCCCAGAAAAATCATTTAAAAACCTGGTGGCATCACGTGTGTCATTACATCACTTCTGGAGAAAAAGCTAAGAATGATGGAGAGTAGCTCTAGGAATTGCTGAAGAATAGATTCTTTTGAACTATGGTGCTGGAGAAGTCCCTTGGACTGCAAGAAGATCAAATCAGTCAATCCTAAATGAAATCAACCCTGACTGTTCCCTGGAAGGCCAGATAATGAAACTGAAGCTCAAATACTTTGGGCACCAAATGAGAATGGAGCACTCACTGGAGAAGACCCTGATGCTGGGAAAGACTGAAGGTCAAAGAAGACGGGGACGGCAAAGGATGAGATGGTTAGGCAGTGTCATAGATGCAACGAACATGAAATTGAGCAAACTTCAGAGGACGGCGGAAAACAGGAGGGCCTGGCGAGATCTTGTCCATGGGGTCGCGAAGAGTCGGACTCGACTGTGCGACTGAACAACAACAATAAAAAACCCTGTCATTTTATCAGAGTTTCCAGCTACTTTTAGAGCAACCTATGTCATTTCTGGGTGTTCACTGGCAGTAATGTAATGGTGTGTGTGAGACTGCAAAAAAAAAAAAAAAGCCTCCCATGTCCCTGCCCTCAAACCTCCTGCCAGTTGCCAGTTGCTCGGCCTGGCAACCCTCAGTACAATGGAAAACAAATTAAACATGGCAATCAATCAGAGCAGGCCTACTCAGTCATGTTGTTGTACACACTTGCGCTTACTGTCTGATTAAACCCATTGTCAGTGTGGAATGTGTGTAGACCATCAGCTGGGAACTGACAGGGTGAAGGGCCTCGCAGCTGCCATTCCCCTTGGCCAAAGTGACCTCTACCACCAGTACCACCGCTGCAACCATCTCATTATCTTCCTTCCTTTCCTGCCCCCCTTCCCCCTGTGTCTCACTATACTGTGGAACGGCCAGATGAGGAAAGCGGCTTGTGTACCCTCCGGCCTTCCGGCCCCTTCTTTCCTGAGCTCACACCCATGAAACTCATCACAGTGGCAGAGTGTGGGCTGCCCACTAGTGGGGAGGGGGCCGGAAAGGAACGAGGACGATCAGAGAATAGTTGGAGTGAAGTGGGCGGATAATGCCGTTGGTAAAGGCGGTGGCACCCAGCCCTCTCAGCTTCTGACAGATATTTCACCCCAGCAACAGGCTTAAGACTCATTCGTTTCGGATAGTCGCATTCTGCTTTTCTCTTTCCAAAGGGGGTCGCAAAGCGGCTTACGGCATCGCTCTCCCCTCCCCGTTTTTATTGTCGCAACAGCAATCCTGTGAGGTAGATTTGGCTGATGGTGAGAATGGTGGGCCCAAGGTCCCCCGGCGAACTTTGAGGGCAAAGTGAGAGTTCAGGCCTGGGTCTTCCAGTTCCTAGTCTGGCACTCTGACCATTATGCCAAGCCACTGCTTTCACCAGACAGACGCATCGGGTTGCCAGGTCCCCCATGGCTACTGGTGGGGGATGGGTAGGTAGGGTTGCCAGATCCAGGTTGGGAAACTCCTGGAGATTGTGGGGTTGGTGGCTGGGGAGACCTCAGTGGGGTACAATGGCACAGAGTCCACCTTCCAGAGCAGCCATTTTCTCCAGGGGAACTGATCTCTGCAGCCTGGAGATGACCCATAATTCCGGGGGATCCCCAGGTCCCGCCTGGAGGCTGGCATCCCTACGAGACTCGGGACTCGAGACTTACCTGGATGTGTACATGGATCAAAAAAGATATCAGCATATTTTATTTAGTTATTTAAGACTTTGGTATCCCACATGCTCAGCTGCATTTCCTGAGCTGGTTATCCACGGTCTACTATCAAAACAGTTAAAATGGCGAACCTGGCAGATACCATTAATCTAAACATATATTTAGAAATGCACTATTGCCTGGCCAAGAAAACCAATCTGAGGCGATATAAGATGAAACCTACGAAAGCAAACACTATTTAACATCATACATAACTGGCTGTTAATGTACATCAGTTTGAGTCAAAAGTACACTGCCCAGGAAATTCATCTTTTCATAGTATAGTGAATCAACGAACTAAAGGTGTGTGTGTGTCATCACCTAAAAAATTAACATGCAGTCAGTTGCTGGTTTATTCCCACCCACCTCCTAGTGTGTGGCTGTTTTAACCTGATGGGAATAAATTTAAATCCTGAGCTCTTAAGTTGTGAGACACCTCCCCTTTTGACCTTCTGAGACTGCCGTGGTTGCTGTGGCTTCGTCAACATGGGAGGACAAGAGGGTTAGCAGCCATGGTGGCCACATCCAACCCCTTTGGAAGGTGGGGTGGGGGGATCAGCTTGGGCACAAAGCCAGGTCCCCAGAGCTGATCCTAAAGCCTCCAAGGCGTAGTTAGCACCGGGAAGCATCAACCTAAAGGGGAGGGGATTTGTATGAATGACAGTCCAGGGACGAGAGAAGAGTCCCAGAGGCTGCCTTTTGCTCGGCCCAGATTGTCTCATGGTTCTAGCCAACGTGGTTTTTGTTCCCTGCCATTTATTTATTTATTTATCATATGGCAGTTCCCTGCCATATTTCGTCACTTTGGGGAACTTTAATTGGGGAACTTCAATATAAATGTTTTAAGTCAATGAGTACATTTCCACCTGCTTGCCTTGCAAATTTTGTCTCTCTCTTTGGCACAGGTGGTGGTCCCGACGCGTGTAGGGCAGGTCTATGTCTACGACTCCCCCAAAGGAGAACAGGATGAGTATGACGTTCCCCGCCACCTCCAAGAAATCTATGACGTGCCGCCAACTCGAGGCCTGCTGGGAAATCAGTGCGGTCAAGAGGTGAGTGGGGCCCGCTTCCCTGTGGGTGCCCAGAGGCAAGGAAAAGGAAAGTAGTATGTCTACGACTCCCCCAAAGGAGAACAGGATGAGTATGACGTTCCCCGCCACCTCCAAGAAATCTATGACGTGCCGCCAACTCGAGGCCTGCTGGGAAATCAGTGCGGTCAAGAGGTGAGTGGGGCCCGCTTCCCTGTGGGTGCCCAGAGGCAAGGAAAAGGAAAGTAGTGTTGATAGAGCAGCTGCGTCACTTCAGAGTGTGTGTGTGTGGGGGGGGAGTGGCGGAATGGGGGTGGCCCTGATCCCACGTTACTAGGCTAGATCCCCACAAGGAGTTTTGAATTCTGAATTCTCCTCCACTTCTTAAAAAAAAACAAACCCTGCAACTCCCTCTCTGGAAGAAAAACATTCCTATGGGAGGGGTATCTCTTGCCCAGCCTGTTTCCTGCTGTGCTAGGTGTCTGTTTGCACATAGGTGGGGTTCTTCCCCCCCCCCCTTTTGGGGCATGGAACAGCATTCCAAATCCATCTGCCTCCTAGAATGGTGCATGATCTGTATTATCACCTCTGTATTCTAAATCCTCATTCTCACAGTTTTGCTGCTTAGGGTCATAGGTTTGAGTCAGTGGGACATGAGGATGGATGGATATGAATAAAATTAATATTCGGTGAAGACTTCCAAGCACCTTCTAAAAAAAAAAATTAAGATTTTAACCGACATCTAAAAGTAGCAAGAGAGGTTATCCGGCCAGTTTTCCTGGGAAGGCAGATCTTCAGAGAAGGTGCTGCCACCAAAAAGGCCCTGTTTTTTGCCATGCCAATTCTCACCTCACTAGGGGCTCACCTCACTGGGGCTTCTGTTGCAGAGCTAGCATGCAGTGAGAACAAGCATCTAAATGTCTTTCTTCTTCTTCTGCCAGGTATATGACACCCCCACCTTGGCAGCAAAGGGCCTCAACAACCGGGATCTCGCTCATTCACAGGAGATTTATGACGTGCCACCCAGTGTGGAAAAGGGCTTGCAGGTGGTGAGTGACGGCCGGGCATGGGATTTCCGTTGGCATACGTGGCGAGTGCTTTAATAGAGGGCCAGAGAAATCTGGAGTGAGTCTCACTGACTGTGATCAGGAGACCTGTAACTGTCATTTTGCTCAGAAGAAGCACTATTGGGGAAACACAAGCAAGACTGTAGCCTTCTGCAGATGTGATGCTGGCAATCCATTCACACAGAAATGGAAGCCCACCAACCGTATGTTTCAGGACTGTGATTCGTTCGTCCTGTGAATAGGGCAACGCATGGATTTTCCATCCAGGTACAGCTTCCATTCCAATGAAGCAAAACCCTGCTTTTATAGTGTTTTGGTTTGTATAAATACAAGCTGTAACCCCATAAAAAATCCATACTTTGTCCTAGTCTCATATTGGGGCAATCATATGCATTGTGGGAACCCACATGTTCCTCATATGTGCAGCTCGCAGGCGTCTGCTTCGCATCAACGCCAGCATAAGGTTTTCAGAGGACTTGCGTGCATTCTGCATCATTACAATTGCAGGAATTTTGCATTACCAGTAAGATTCAAGCATCTGGTCTCTGGACTGATTTTGAAAATGAATTTCTAACGCTGGAAGTCTTCACTGATCAGTGTAAAATCTGAACGTCATCTTGTAGAGGCCCTCCACTGATGTTTTCCTTTCAGCCAGTGATATTCAGGGGTACATTGTCTCTAAACGTGGAGCTAACAGTGAACTATCATGGGCAATAGCATTAATCCTCCACAAATTTGTCTGATTCTCCCTTTGAAAGCCACTAGTGTGCAAGCCTATTAAACTTTTGCTGGCTGGCCAAGGCAGAATAAATTATGCAAGAGTGGGAAAATATATGGAAATCTTCTTCTGCATACTAATATCGAGGTCTGGAGACCTGCCTGTTCTTGGTGTAGTGTTTGGTACACATAACCTCGCCCACCTAGCTAGGCCTGGTCTGCCCTGAGGCTTTCCCCACTGTGCCATCTCTCCTCCATGCTGTTTGGGAAAACCAGCCGCCCATAAGATTGTGCAGAGCTGGAATCCTGAGTTTGCCCAGCAGCTTTTCAGCGCCCACAGTCTCCATGAGTAGAGGGTAGCGTTTTTTGGGTAATCGAGAGAGGATATGGAACACTTTGGGTTCAGTGCTGTCTTTGGTATATCCCTACAGGTGTACGACATCCCCCCATCCGTCAGCAAGGACGTCCCCGATGGCCCGACACGGGAGGAGACCTACGACGTACCCCCAGTCTTCTGCAAGCCTAAGCCCTTTGACCCATCCCGGCACCCGCTTATCCTAGCTCAGCCTGTAGCGCCACCAGCAGAACCTTACTTGCCCGAAGATGTCTATGACGTGCCACCAGCTGCCAACAAGGGTATGCCTGAGGCCCAGGAGATCTACGATGTTCCACCTGGCTTGCGGAAGCTGGCGAGCCAGGAAGTCTACGACATCCCGCGAGAGCTGCCAATTGGCAGCAAGGACGGGGAAGGCGATTATATCTATGACGTGCCACCCCAGGTAGACCGGGAGGGCAAGACGAGTGACGGCAAGCGCCTCTCGGCCTCCAGCACGGGCAGCACCCGCAGCAACCTCTCCAGCTCCTCTCTGGACATGGTGCCCGTCAAGGAGGCCCCGGACAAGGAGCTCCACCTCGACCAAGCAGTCGCCATGGAGACGCTGGCCCGGCTCCAGAACAACGTCAGTACTGCTGTCTCCTACCTCATGTCCTTCATCAGTGGGACTTGGCGCAGCCCTGAGCAGATGGAGGCACAAGCGGCCAGCATCCAGGGGGCAGCTGAGAGCGTCAAGGGGGCACTCAGGGAACTGCTGGAATTTGCCCGTGGCGTCGTGAGCAATGCCGCCCAGGCCTCGGATCGCTCCCTGTACTCCAAGCTCAGCAAGCAGCTGCAGAAGATGGAGGAGGTGTACCAGGCACTGCTGCAGCACAGCCAGGCACTGGACAGCTGTGGCTGGGCACCCAGCGCCCTGGTGCCCGGCAAGCCTGGCGCCCCTGACGACCTAGAGCATTTTGTCATGTGCTCGCGGGGGGTGCCTGACGACACCAAGCACCTGGCCTCCTTCCTGCACGGCAACGCCTCCCTCCTCTTCAAACAGACCAAGGTGCCCCCTGCCTCCCTGGGGGACGGCAGCCTCGGCGCCCCAACCGATAAGGCAAGCAGCATCCAGTCCCGGCCCCTGCCCTCTCCGCCCAAGTTCCTGCCGCAGGACTCGCCCGAGGGGCAGTACGAGAACAGCGAGGGCGGCTGGATGGAAGATTATGACTACGTGCACCTGCAGGTGGGGCTGGGGAGGCAGGACGGGGAGGTGTGGCCGTATCGCGGGAGGGAAGGACGAGACCACCCTCCGTCCCCTCCAGGGCTCCCTCTGAGCTCCCTCTGAGTCTTGTGAGCAAGAATGCTGCTTTGCGAGCTCCTGGCACGGAAGTTGTGAGCGAGGGATTTGGCCGCTGCATAAACTAGTTTGCTCTGGAACCGTCCTTCCTGAGCCAAGGCAAAAATGTGTGAGCCGGAGGATAAAAAAACCGTGAGCTAACTCACACGAACTCAGCGTAGAGGGAACACTGGTCCCAGCTCAAAAGAGCGGGATTATAGGGAAGCCAGGCCCCCCTCGTTTGTCTCTGGCTTCCACTCTGTTGCTCCCATGACATTTCACACAGCCAGGTTGCTTGTTCTTGTTTTGTTATACCTGGCTTTTCTCCCCCGGATGGGGAGCCAAAGGGGGCTTACAAGATCGTTCTGCCTTCTTCCATTTAATCCTCACGACCAACCACCCTGTGAAGTAGGTTAGGCTGAGAGAGAGTGACTGACCCAAGGTCACCCGGGCGAGCTTCCGTGGCAGAGTGGGGATTTGAACCTGGGTCTCCCAGATCCTAGTCTGACACTCTAACCACTACACCATGCTGTCTCCGAACTCCTAAAGTTGTGAGGGTTTTGGATCAGGTGTGATTACTTGGGACATAGGCTTCTCAGTAGTGGAGAGCTGGTGTTCAGTAGCAGGGCTTCAGCTTCTTCCCAGTCAACACCAACCAGTCTCCCTATCTGAGCAGTCCAGTTATTCGTTTTTGTTCCCCGTCCATTTCAGACCTGGATGGCCCAGGCTACCTTCCTGATCTAAGGAGCTCAGCAGGGTTGGCTCTGGTTAGTACTTGGGTGGGAGACCACCAAGGAAGTCTGGGGTTGCTACGCGAGGCGTGTAGCGGCAAACCCCTTCTGATCATCCCTTGCTTTGAAAACCCTACGGGGGTCACCATAAGTTGGACGTGACTTGATGGCACTTTCCATCGCCATCGCCACCACCACCACCCACTTCTTCCGGTTCTACTGGTGCTTCTGCTCCCTTGTTACATGACCAATCTGGAAAGCTCTTTGGAGAGGCTGCGCTTCCCAGAGGTCACCATCTGAAAGCATCAACCGTAGGGGCTCAGCGGTTTGAGGGCGCTCCTTTCGGTGCTGACAGCTCTTTCATTGGAGGCATGTAACGGCAAACCCCTTCTGATCATCTCTTGCTCTGGAAACCCTACGAGGGTCACCATAAGTTAGACGTGACTTGATGGCACTTTCCACCCCCCACCCCCCACCCAGTTCTTCCGGTTCTACTGGTGCTTCTGCTCCCTTGTTACATGACCGATCTGGGAAGCTCTTTAGAGAGGCTGAGCTTCCCAGAGGTCACCATCTGAACGCATCATCCGTAGGGGCTCAGCAGTTTGAGGGCACTCCTTTCGGTGCTGACAGCTCTTTCATTGGGGTTGCAGCTGGCACAGTTAGCATCTCTGAAGATGGCCCAGGGCTGTCTGCAGTCTTGGCCACATCTGTGCTGAGCTAATCTCTTGTGGTCTTTTGGCTCTACCACCCCTAAACACAGCCTTGTGTAACCTTGTCACGTAGCAAGTGACAGGTAGGTAGGGTAGGGTTTCCAACACTAGGCAAGGAAATTCCTGGAAATTCGGGGGTGGATCCCGGGGTGGGCAGTGTTTGGAGAGTGACTGGATCTCAGCGGGATAGAATGCCGTAGAATCCACCCTCCAAAATGGCCATTTTCTCCAGGCGAATTGATTTGTCTTGTCTGGAGATCAGTTATAATTCTAGGAGATCCCCAGGCCCCATTGACTTTCTCTCATTCTTTGAAACCAGGGGAAGGAAGAATTTGAGAAGACCCAGAAGGAACTGCTTGAGAGAGGCAACATCATCCGGCGAGGCAAAGGACAACTGGAGCAGCAACAGGTCAGTAGGACAGACATGCAAGGCCCCGTAACTTTTCAGATGACACCGGACTGGCCATTCAGTGCTGTGCAAACCCATCTTCTGCCAGAAGCTGGATTAGGTTCCTCCTGAGCTAGCCCAGTTGGGAAGGTTGTGTTTCAATAGCTGTGTGAGCACAGCGCCACCAATGGCTTGTCTTTACTGCTTTGTGAATCTGTTTTCTTCTTAGTAAATGAACCAGATGTAGAATATGCTCAGCTGAAAACAATGGTGTACCACTGGGCATCGTTTTGGCTGTGCATGCTCACTTAGTGTGTCCCATTGTTTCGGCATGAATTTGCACAGGATTGGGCTGCAAGATAGCGGGATGTCTGAATATCCCACCTGGTTCAATTTAACTTTTCTACAGCATAGAACCAATGCAGAATCATACCTGCTGCCATACTCTATGGCAGGCCTCCTCCCTCTGGTTCCAGCCTTAAGAAGCCTGCCATAGACACTCTCCTCACCCCAAGGTTCTCTCTCCATGCTGGCTGGGAATGTGGGGGGGGTGTCAATAGCTAGTCTGTTTTCTTGGGCTCTCTGAGTCTTTCATCCCTCATTTGGGCCTGATGAGGATCTGTGGCTTGCGGTGATACTTGATGACTATGCCCCGGTCTCACGTTTGCTCTTAAGGTTGCAGAGACAGCCATTGGAGGCTAGGAGGGGCCATGACTCAGTGGTAGAGGATCTGCTTTGCATACGGAAGGTCCCAGGTTCAGTACCCGGCATCTCCTCTAGAAAGGATCCGGCTGTAGGTGACGGGAAAGACCTTGACCTGAGACTGCTGGAGAACCGCTGCCAGAGTAGACAAAACTGACTTTGATAGGCCAGTGGTCTAATTTAGCACAGGACACCTTAGTGCATTCATTGCTGCTGCCCAACCAACCGCCTGCTCTTTCTGCCCGCAGCTGAAGCAGTTTGAGCGCCTGGAACAGGAGGTCACACGGCCGATTGACAACGACCTCTCCAACTGGACGCCACCGCAGCACTATGCCCATGTCCGGGGGGGCGGCACTGCCCTCTGCCCCTCCGACCGGCAGCTGCTGCTCTTCTACTTGGAGCAGTGTGAGGCCAACCTCACCACGTTGACCAACGCCGTGGACGCCTTCTTCACAGCCGTCAGCACCAACCAGCCGCCCAAGATCTTCGTGGCGCACAGCAAGTTCGTCATCCTGAGTGCCCACAAGCTGGTCTTCATCGGGGACACTCTGTCACGCCAGGCCAAGGCCCAGGACGTGCGCCACAAGGTTACCCACTACAGCAACCTGCTTTGCGACATGCTCAAGGAGATTGTGGCAACCACCAAGACGGCTGCCCTCCAGTACCCGTCCCCTGCAGCTGCCAAGGACATGGTGGAGCGAGTCCACGAGCTTGCAAACAGCACGCAGCAGTTCCGGATGGTTCTGGGGCAGCTTGCAGCTATGTGAATCCCCTTCATCCCCTTGAAGAGGAGGCCCGCTTACAAGCCATTCCCTGTAAATACCTTACCGGACTACTGCCTGCAGCAGAACTGACCTTAGGTAGAGGGGTGGCTTGGTTGGCTGGCTGGCTGCTCCCTCTTCCTCCCCTTCCCCAAATTGTTCTGTTGACACAGACTTCCATGCCAGCAAGTTCCAGAGAGTCTGATGCAGGCCTAATCCTGTTCTGTTGGCAAGGAGTAACATTTATAGTCCTGATGGCAGGCAGGGGCAGGTCACAGAAAGCAAATAATTATTTTTTTTCCTGTCTGATTCTGAAATTGTTTGGTTAATGGGCACTATTTAAATCAAATAAAGAGACATAGAATCCAAGCAGTTAGAAGGGTGAGGAAGAAAGATTTGTGTTGTGCATTTTTGGTCCGGTGTGTGGTCCAGAAGACCTGTGTACCGTAGACACACATCTGAGTGAATGTGGCCCACTTTCCAGTTTGGTCCAAGGTAACAATGGGGTAACCTTGATTTCAAGAAAAGAAGTCTCCTTCCACAGTACTAGTCTGGGCAGCGATACCCACATACATCAATAAAGGGACCTACAACAACGGGGTAGTGAAGCTCCTGTACAAGTTAGAGAAGAATGCTGAGAATTCCAGATACCATGAAAAATCAGTTTATTGAGGGGAATCATATCCATAATTCTGAATTTTGCCATAGTGTGTGAGTTAATAGATCCATCAGATGCAGCTAGGGACTAGGGATGGGCATGAACTAGGAAAATGTGGTTTGTTTCAGCTTGTGGTTCATGGTGTGCCCTGTTCGTGAGCCACTGTTCATCATGAATTTTAAAGACCTAAATGAACCAGTGAGGTTTGTGATGTGGTAGAACACGCCCCCCCCCCCCAGTGTGCTAGAGACACTAAACTTGCAGGGGATCTCTGACTGACTCTCCTCTACCTGCTTTCCAAGTTTGGAGAGGGATGGATTTACAGGGTCCAAGTTATGCCCCCCCCAAAAAAAGAAAATTCTCCATCCTCCCTTCTAATGGAGGGGAAAAAACAGTAAAAAAAGCAAGGGCAATAAAAGCCCCAGAGAACAGAATCGAGGTCCCAGAAAATCTCTGCAGTAGAAACTGAAAGTGGAGGACATTTTTGCAAGCCCAGCAGATCGAGTGCACTGTGCTCAGCAGAACTAGTGCCACTGGCATTGCAGGTTTAAAAGGACTGATCTCAAAGCACAGAGTCACCAATCCAACCAATCGAGGGTGGGGGTTGGATTTTGCAAGCTCTGTGGAACAGCTTGAAAGTTCGTGGAAAGTTCATGCTGGTTGACCGATGGGAACTTCAGTTTGCAAATCCCGAACTGGCCAAAATTCATCACAAACTTTGGTTTGTGAGCTGATTTGTGCCCATCGCTACTAGACACAGATAAAAACCTGAAAGTAGTCCCACATTTGCATAAAAATCTGAAATCTTAAAAAATACATCATGGGATTAAAACTTTCCAAAACTGTAGAAACAGTGGTCTGTAGCTTAAGAAAATAATGCCCACTGAGCTCTCAGTTGGCTTTTTGGAGTTGCTAGGCAACCACAACAATATTGCTGAGATTTCCAAGCCTTGGTTTCTGTGAATCAAACCCATGGGTATGGGGGCAGGGGTGCACTTGGAGGCAAAAATGGCCAGCTCCTGTCCTTTTCTCCTGTCATGTCTTCTGATGGAGGAGGATCACTGGAGGTGGCAATGGGTGAGCCAGCACCCATTGTTGGTGCTGCTGTTCAGGTTTGAGCAGCGCCATCTTGTAGCATCACAGTGCCGCTGGGCTTGCTGCTATTTCCTTTTAACTTGCCAGTCCGCCCCTGCATGCAACAATACAAGAATGCCCAGGTTGGGGGGGGCAAGTGAGTCACCAGGTTGTCTGAAGGAGGGAGTCTTGGGAATATTTGCAAATAAAGAAAAAGGGAGATCTTTGGAGGGAAGGGGGTGTTGAACAGAGACAGTCCTAATTACTTTACTGAGCCAGGTTTTCAGCTGGAAATTCAAACCAATCCAAAATGGACCAGTCTGGAAACTTTGAAAGGATCAGAGTAGGGTTACACCCAACCCTGCCTGTTCCCCCTCTGCGGGCTCTCAGGCTTTGTGTTAGAGGTGGTCTGAAACATTTTCTGGGCCTTGTGACTGGCAGAGAGGAGCCAGTCTTGGCACCAAAATGGAGGGGGGAAACGGAGGGTGTAACACTATTTAGGATTGCACTGTAAACCTGCTCAAGAGAGCCTAGCCTAGTTTTGGTAGGTGGGTGGATCAGCTGGTTAAGCTGGCCCTGGCTACCTTTTGGTTTGATCTATCCCTTGTATTAAGAAAGGTGCAGAACCTAGATTCGTGTGTGCATTTGGCCAGTCCCTCCCCTCCCCTTGTCTATCCATGTGCCGTATGTCAGTCTACCATGGAATGCTACTGCCTCCTGGCTTTTTGTGTGTATATATATATGTGGGAGAGAAAATGACTCTGGTGTTTGCTGAACTCCAAACAGTTTCTGCTCTAAAATCAATCTACTTTGATATTCCATTATGAATACCTCAGAAGAAACTGGTGTAGTCTGTTACTGATTCCAGTAGTCAAAAGTGGGCCTACGACGATGACCCAAGAAGACAAGAGTGTGGTTGATCCATCATGAGATTGCCATTATTTTTACAAATTTTAAACAGTTTAGGGTTGGGGGGAAATCCAGATATGTCTATATTACCTGCTTAGGAGCAAAGATGAGGTGCTTGACAAGTTTAAATGCTACGTTGCTGCTGTTAAAAACAAATTTGGCAAAGCACCAGACGTGCTGTTCACAGATAATGGCACAGAATACTGCAGCAGTGAGTTCCAAAGATTCATGGAACAAGAAGGAATTGAACATAAGACTACAATTCCTTATTCTCCACAACAAAATGGAATGGCAGAACGCTTAAACAGAACCATTCAAGAAATGGCGCGTTCTATGCTAATGCAATCTGGACTTTCAGAGTCTTACTGGGCAGAAGCAGTCCACACCGGTGTTCCCTCTAAGCTGAGTTAGTGTGAGCTAGCTCACAGTTTTCTAGCCTC
>NW_015164189.1:161710-190294 GCF_001447785.1 Gekko japonicus
TACATGTTGATGAAAGCAATGTCCTACAGACTTCTAACCTGGCTGAGTCCACAGTGCAATCTGCTACTCAGGAACCTACAGATGTGTTCACTTGGCAATCTGTGCAGACCACCTGTGAACAGGCAGGTCCATCTCCACAAGAGAGTTCCAGCGCAGAAGGGGAACCAGGAGAAGCTATGCCAAGGGTAAGAGAGACAACCACTGTGAGACACTCAGCAAGGAGTAACAAGGGTGTACCACCACTGATGTATGGAATTTGTGCAAGTGTACAACCAGTGAAGGAACCTAATAACTCAGAGACTTTTGCACCTGTTGTGAGTTATACATCCTTCAGGACACTCCTATGCATAGCAGCGTCAAGGGGCATGCACGTTGAACATTTGGACATCAAGACAGCTTTCCTCAATGGAGACCTGAATGAAGAAATCTACATGAAACAACCAGAGGGATTTTCAACAGAAGGACAAGAAGGTCTAGTGTGTAAACTCAACAAAAGCGTCTATGGACTAAAACAAGCAGCAAACGCTTGGAACGAAAAGCTGACTAAACTGCTACAAAAACAGAGCTTTCAACAAGGAATAGCAGAACCTTGCTTGTTCTCAAGACTTAAAAATGGAAAGTATCAATACATACTCATTTATTTTGTTGATAAGTTTTCCAACTTCAAAGGCTGCTATTTGCCCAAGGGGGAAACATGCACATCACCAATTTTCTTGTTTATATGGCCAAGGCAACAAATTTTAATTTCCTTCAAGGGTGGCAGACAAATTCCCCCCCCTCCTCCAATGGGGCACAACTGACTGGGAAGTTCTGTTACATGGAAATGAATTGGCCTTGAGGCACACAGCTGTATAGTAGAGGAACAGATGCAAATGAAAAACAAAGATGTTTCTGTTGTAAAGAAGAATCAAAACAGGACCAGATGCAGGAAAGAATTTTGAACTATTTTAAAATCTACTCAAAAAATAACATGCAGCAGTTGAACCAAAGCATGAAGACAGCCTCAAATAGGAGGGAAAGGAATCAGGAAGGGATATCTTGCAGAGTCCCAAGAGCTTAGAAGGAGAGAAACTGGCTTTGTTTGTTCAGACATTTTTGACAACTGGTTGGTGACACTACTTGTTAAAAAAGAAGGGAAAATAATCCTTAATTCCCTGAATCTCTGCTAACATAATGGTTTGGTTCCTACCTGCCAATGGGCATACCCCTAAGATGAGACCACCACCTGTATCTTTGCGAGACAGTGTGAATCCATTTGACAAAATCAAATTTGTAATAGAAGACATGCCCTGGGCAACATCTCCTGCATTAACTTTTTCTCCACTGAAAGAGATAGATTGTGTTCGAAGTGCTGCTGTTGTCTTCTTGTCAATAAGGAGAAATGGGCAGTTCCCCATGCAGGAGGCAGTGTGTTTCCTCTCAGGAAAAATTTGATACCAGAGGTAGGTGAGCAGGTTTTTTCCCCCACCCTCCTTCTAAGTAAAATCAATTGGGAGGCTAATGGGGATGGGAGCATTTTGTGGATTTCAGCCTCCCCCCCCCCTTTGCTATATTCTCTGCAGAGGGTAACTTAAAGATAGCATATGGATGTCTAGCTCTGTAATACAGACAATAACAGGTTCAATATTGAGTGGAGTTAAATTGCGAAAACCACGTGGGGCAAAGTGAATCCTTTTCTCCCATGTGTTGTGATCCAAGTCCAGTTTGGGGAAGTCTGGCAAAAAAAAAGGCCCTTTGTAATGTGGCACTCAGCTAAGAGCAGAGCTAGCGGTCAAAGCCTGGCTTGCGGTTAGCTCGCCCTCAGCCTGTGAGAGATGAGTGCTTGAGGAGAGCGACAGGCCCCTTTGGGTGGGGCCTGGAGATCTCCCAGAGTTACAACTCATCTTTAGACTACAGAGATCAGTCTCCCTGGAGAAAATGACTGCTTTGGGGAGTGGATGGTATGGCCTTATATGCTGCTGAGGTCCCTCCATAAGGCCCCTAGACTCCACCCCAAATCTCCAGCCATTTCCCAGCCCAGGTTGGGAAATTTTGTCACTAGAGCATAGAATTTCAAACCTCATTCTCCTTTCAGGGGATAAGGATATACACCTTATAGCAATGCAAAAATCTCTGAGGGAAGCCTCCAAAGGAGTAACCTCCAGGTAGGCCTCCTGAAGCCTTTATGGCCTGATGACAAAGATGGCAGCCGTATGGGATACTCAGGCCTTGGTTCCATGCTCTGCAGGCAAAAGCCGGGGGGAGGGTATGACTGGCCAGGTTGTGCCGCAGCACAGGCCTGTGTTTAAGTTGTGTTGTGTGGGAGGTAGCATGAAAAGGACACAAGCAGGTTATGCAGGAAAATAAGTTTTTATTGGACTCCCTGCATTCTTCCACTGTTCCCAACTCAGGCTGTTCAGTTCTCTGCCATGACTGTTTCAGCCCATTCGCGGACGGCACTGACACGGGTATACACAGCAGGGGTGGTGACAGAGCAGCGGCTGCTGCCCCAAGACACAATGCCCACCAGCTTCCAAATGCCTCCGTTCTGGCACACAAGGGGGCCGCCGGAATCACCCTGCAAGACAACATAGTGGAAACATTGTGAGGGGTGGTCTGGGACCTTGATCCATTAGAGATGCTCTTAGGTTCTTACAGTTTGAGTGCTCCCACTGGGAAGGCAGATATTTCACATTTAGTGCCTGTCTATGGGAGGTGCCAGCCCTCTGCTGTTCCCCTCCAAGGGAGAAGGGTACGGATGCTCACCATGCATGAAGAGGAGCCAGCTGCACCGGCACAGATCATCAGGTCTGAAATGTTGCTGCCCCAAGACTCCTTGCACTGCTCATTGGACAGCAGGGGCAGGGCTGTCTGCTGCAGTTTGCTGGGGGTATTGAAGGCTGCAGGAAACAGAATCAGGTCAGAACACGGGGCTTCCACTCCCACAGTTCCACTGAAATACTCCTACAGTGGGACCTTGAAAGAAAACATTCCAGATGGCGCATGCCCACCCCAAAAGAATGCAGAACCCTTTTCTGCAGACCTCGCCCAGGTGGCTGGAGACCAGTTGTTAGCAGGCAGACCAGGCATGCCCCTGGGACCAGCATACCTTGCTTGGGATAACATCAGTGTCCGTCCCCCGCTCAGTTTACAAAGATGATGGAGCAAAATCCACATTGAGAGAAGACAACTGGAGCACACTGAACTGTTTGCTTATTCCTCTGAAGGTTCATCCTGGTAAGGATGGAAATACCCTGGAGAAAAATGGGTGCCTAATTCCCCAAGGACTCTCCACCCCACACACATTCCTAGGAGCCCTGTTCACAAGTTACAGCGAATGCATCTACAATATAGTGAATGCATGTACAATCCATGTACAGTGTGCACTTGATAGTTTTAATACATGCGTTGAGTAATTCTCATGTTCAACTCATGCACAGCTAAATGTGATGCAAACTCCACATGTATCCAGGTATTGGTCCCTGGTTTCAACTGCAAAGTGAACGTTCGTTGGATCTTTTCTTACAAACAGATGCATGTAAGTACATGTGAGATGTTGTTAATTATAATATGGGGACAGGGCTTCTGGTGAATGCAAAACAAGCCAGCTGTACAACTGCATGCCAGCTGTACATGCTGGACTCTGTAAACTCAGTGGAGTGGCATGAATGGACACATCCAGCAAACCTCAGCTATGTGAGAACAGGAGATAGAGCAGTTCTCCAAGTCCCTGACACAGGCCATCTGGAGGATCCCTAGGTCTCTAAAAAGGGATGGCTAACTTTTCCCTAGGTCTCCAGGGATGGCTAACTTTTCAGCACACCTTTTCATAGGGCTTTCTGAGTTCAATCAGAATTATTTCAGATCCATATCCAGTTCAGGGACTGCCAATTGACCATCCTTGATTTGGAGCCAAAATATAGAATAAGGCAGAAGATTGGAGGCTGTACCACTTCTGACTGTAATCTGAAGGAGTCTGTTTTTTTCAGGTTCCACCATAAATTCAGCAAATTAGCATAAGGGGTAGGAGTCTGCACTAAGGTGGTTTCACTGCAATACAGGAAGATTTTTAAATGTGGGGGAGCCTTTGGCAAAATGTCCTCTGCCATCTGACATGGTACATTCCTGAACTCGACCACTGATTAGTCTAAGTAATGTGTAGATCAGCTCTTAGCATTCTAGAACAAGCTTAATTAAACAGTCCTCAGGCTAGGAACGGACAAAACAGCTTTAAAAAAAGATGGAATCCCTTAGTCTAAAAGCTTGGGGAGGTAACAAACATTTTGACCTGGCATCTAAGGGACAATAAGGTAGGTGCCAGGCAAGCCTCAAGGGGGAGGGCATTCCCAAAGCAAGATGCCACCACTGAACAGCCCTTGTCTCTGATCACCCCTCGCTTTGTGTCTGCAGATAGGAGCACCGAGAGCTTGGCTTCAGAGGAGGATCTTAACTGGTGGCCTGGGGAGTATGAGATCCGACAGTCCCTCAAATACCCTGGTCCCAGATCCTTTTGGCCTTAAGGACAAGAACAAGAGCTCCATTTGGAAACAGATGTGCAGCCAATGCCAATCTTGTAGGACAATATAGACCAATGTTAGCTCCACTTCTCCACATCCTCTGGAGCCACTAATCCCTCCTCCCTGCTCCTGTGGTGGACCTTCAGAAAGCACTTTGCTCTGGGATGTGCTGCAGCCAGGCTGTGCCACCTCCAACAACTGATGCATCTTTCTCAGCTCAAAACTGTGGCAAAACAGCAAACCCATGGCTGTCCTGGAGAGACGGAAGCCTGTTGCCAGACCCACCGTTGTAGCGCGTCTTGCCCCACCCGCTGGTGGCACAGAGATCACCACTTTGGAAGTCGTCCGCAGCATCTGTCAGGCACACAGGGGATACTTTGGCACCTAGCTGGGCAGGCGTGGCCAGCTTGATCAGGGCAATGTCATTGTTGATAGCAACGGGGTCCCAGTCTGGGTGGGTGAAGACCTGGTCGAAAAAGAGGCACACTCTGAGTTAGCCCGGGATACAGTGATGTGGGGAGGGGGCTTTTGTTCTCCTCTACCTGCCGCTATTTTTGCATCGCAAATTGAAATTTTTAACACCAGGGGTTGTGCTGCACCATCTTGCCATGTGGTGAAAAGGGGCCGTGAGCAGATTCATGGAGGGAGAGGTCTATTAATGTCTAGTAGCCACAGTGAGTAAAGGAGAGGTCCATATTCAAAGGCAGGTAGCCTTTGAGACCCAGTGCTAGAAGGCAATATTGGGGAAAGGCCCCAGCCTCTCTGCCCTGTTTGTTGACCCTCCAGGACAACTGGCTGGCTGCTGTGTGAGACAGGACGCTGGACTAGTTGGACCACTGGTCTGATCCCGCAGGACTCTTCTTGTTTTTTTACACCCCTCTCCTCTCATGCCCTTCTCTCTCATGCTTGTAAAGGTGGCTTCCTTCCTACTGCCTAGCAAGCTATAAGACTTCCTCACCCACCTGTTCAATAGCCAGTTTTTGTATATTCTCCGCAGAAGAGCTACGGTCGTGTTCCCCAAGCACTACAACGTTGGACTTCCTGGAGAACAAAACAAAGGCAACCACTTAGGGGCGCATTTCAAGGAAACAGCAACATTTTTTTAAAAAATCCTTATTGCTTTAGTTTGTTTGTGGACAAAAGGATTTAACTCCATTTATCTGCCCTGACCTGGGTGGCTCAGGAGAGCCTGATCTCGTCAGAGCTTGGAAACTAAGCAGGGTGGGCCATGATCAGTACTTGGATGGGAGTCCAACCCAGGAGGTCCAGGGTTACTATGCAGGGGCGCACAATGGCAAAGCATCTCTGTTTGTTTCTTGCATTGAAACCCCTGTGGGGCTGCCGTAAGTCTGCTGCAACTTGATGGCACTTTACACACGCATCTTCCAGAGGAGCGGAGCTGTTGTAAAGAGCTCAGTTTTGACCTGACACTCCAGCAGAGGTAATTTGGGGGGGGATCGCGGGGGATCGCAGTTCCCCCGGGTGAGGTATGGGGGCGGGGCACATGACGAAGCCCCGCCCCCTGCTTCCGGCCGCCCCGCTTCCGGCCCTCATTCAGCCAGGAGGAGGCAGGAGAAGAGGGAGGGTAAGTTGCTTCCTCCCTGCCTCTCCCCACCCCTGCCTGCCTGGGGCCAGGGAGGGCCTTCGCGGGGCTTCCTTGCACTCCCGCCGGCCTTGCAGGTCCACCGCCGGGCCCCTCATGGGAGTGGGGTGTGTGGCCTTATGACACACTTCCGGTGACATCAGGGGGTGTGGCATATGCTAATGAGTTATGCTAATGAGTTCCACTAGCTCTTTTTCTATGAAACGACCCCTGCACTCCAGTAGTAGCATCCTAAACAGAGTCCCACTCTCTAAACTTCCTCCAATGTCAATGGGCTTAGAGAGGCGTGACTCTGCATAGGCTGGGGCAGCAATTTGCTTCTTTTCACTCACTTGCAGAGAGGCTGCCTTGCAAATTGGTTTCTCTTACTGCTGCTACTCAGTCCTTGTGAAGATTTATTTTACCCACAATCCTGTTTAGGGCCTTTCTGCATAATTAAAGAGTGTCCATCAGTCATTTTACCCTTCATGTGAACTTAGTGTGATACACCCAGGAGCTCCAGGTCCACAGAATGGAACGAGCCTTGATTCTGGGGGCCAAACCACACATTACATACAGAGGCATGCCATAAAGTGCCAATGGTACTTTTTGCCAATGAAAAGACGCTTCAGCAAGAGACTGATTTGAGTGGAGAAGGGGGGCGGGAGTGGAATACACTGTCCTTTCCCTCCTGGGTGTTTCTTCTGCTTCAAATCTCTCTCTCTCCCTCTCTCTCTCTCTCTCTCTCTCTCTCTCTCTCTCTCTCTCTCTCACACACACACACACACACACACACACACGTTGCATCTGGCTCCTTTTCTTCCATGTAGAGTTCCAAAGACATGTTTAGACTTAGCAGACACATCGCTGGAAACCCCATGAAGGAGAAAACAACCAGGGAATGATTCAGAACAGAAACACAGCCAATGGGAAAAGAGTCAGCACTCTGCCGCTTCTCCACTCAAAATTGCTTTTCCCTGAAGCCAATTTCTATATATTTTTTTAAAATCCCATCAGGGCTTCCTTACATGCATTTGTTAGCAATTCTGAGAAACAACTTGGTTTCAGCTCACAGTTACCAGTATGGCGGGCTTGTTGCTATCAGTTTTGGAGAGGAAGGATGTAATTCATCACTGACCAATAGCATTAGGAAACAAAATGCTCTAGGCCTAAGAGCGGACATATTTTTCAACCTGAGTATCACGTGGGTGTCTCCACACACTTTTGAGGTCGGCTCCCCCCCCATCGCTCCCTTGCCAGAATACGAAAACGGGTGAGTCAGAAGATGAGGCTACACTGCCAGTCCAGGAGGGTGAAAGAATCGGCGTCTACTCTCCCATTTTGCGGCTTGGATTGGCTCTTCATGTCCCCCAGCTATCAAGCTGCCTAGCACTTTTGGGGGAACACTGACCCACTGGGTGATGCTACAGAATGGCAGTCTGATACTCCTGACAAACTGTGAACCCGCTCAAGGGTAAGACAAAATATTCCCACAAGCTGGACACGGCCCTTAAGCTCTAGTTTGTCCACCTCTACTCCAAGCTAATGACCACCGTGAGAAACATTTCAGCTCACATTCCCTTGCCCTGGTTGGACACAGCAGGCAGCACTTCCCAGATCAATGGGCTGGCTTGTCGCAAACTCCCTTCCCTTGCCAAAATTTCTGGTTTTGTTTTTTGTTTTTTTAAAATATCTGAACAGTACGGAGGCGCAAAGTCTGTACTCACGTCACCCCGCAGTGGGCAGCGGTCACCACCCAGTGCTCACTGACAAGAGACCCGCCGCAAAAGTGCCATCCAGTGTTGTCCTGTAAGGTAGGCCAATAGAAGGAGAAGGTTAGTGTTGCCAAGCTCCTGGTGGGGTCTGGAGGCCCCCTGGCATTACAGCGGATTTCCAGATGATCGAGATCAGTTCCCCTGACAGCTTTAGAGGGTGGACTATATGGCATGATACCGTACTGAAGTCCCTGCCCTCCCAAAACCCCACCTTCCCCAGGGACCAACCAGTTAAGACTTTTGAAATAGTTGTCTCTGGGGTTTTAAACTGTTTTACTTTTTGTCCAGCATCTTGTATGTTGTAACCTGCCCTGAGCCTGCATGCGGGGAAGGGCGGGATTTTTTTAAAAATCAAATAAATAAATCTCCCCCTGGAGGTTGGCAGTCCTAGACTCTGGGCAGGTGTATCAATATTTTAAATAAATAAGAGTGTGGGATTCAAAACATCAGTTAGCACTCTGAGGCCACCCCCATCTAACCAACCCTCTGCTGTCAGAAAGGGGGAGTGTCTAAGAAAGAGGCAAGGAGACATGCAGTGCAATCCAAAGCATACATATTCAGAAGTAAATCCAAACTCAGTGGGACTTAGTGTCCAGTAAGCATGCTCTAGATTGCAGCCAAAGTCTGGCAGAGCTAGGAAATGGAAGCAGAGCTTGGGAAGAGACCAGGTGAAAGAGATGTAGGCAGCAATCACACACACTAAGTAATCCACTTTCAATGCACTTTCCAACTGGATTTTACTGTGTGACCTGGGAAAATCCAGTTGGAAAGCGCTTTGAAAGTGCATTGAAAGTAAATTATTGTGTGTGTGATTGCAGGCAAAGAGTATCAGGGACAGGGGTGATCCTAGGACAGAGGGGCAAAAAATCATTTGCTGGAATGGAAGGGGGCACAGGCTAGAAGCCCCGTCCTTCTGAGCTTTGAAGCCCAGATGTTTAGGTACAAATTGGCTGTTGTTGCTCTGTACTTAGGGGGATGCATCCTGTGCATGAGCAGAAGCACTATCCTTTTTAATTATCATTTTCCAAATTCTGGGGCTCAGTTCTATCTTCCTTTGTAAGTTCCAAAGCACCCAAAGAAGATCCTAAGAAACTCCCAATCAGTTTTTACCTGCAAAGTGATCTGCCAAGGCCATGATCCAGGCACTGCCTCCTCTCCGTTGACAATGCGGGTGTAGCCACTGATGACCGGCTCAATCGCAGGGACACCACAGTCTAGAAAAAGAAGGAAATTAGCCCTTTTTTCAGTTTCCACACCTGGATCACACATCTGCAGAAAGACTGACAAAAGGAGGAGGCGGCGGCAATTGGATTTATACCTCCTTACAATCTCCTTTCCCTTCCCCTCGCCACAACGGACCCCCAGTGAGGTAGGTGGGGCTCAGAGAGCTCTGAGAGAACTGCTCTTTCCAGAACAGCTCTGAGAGAACTATGACTGACCCAAGGTCACGCCACCAGCTACGTGTGGAGAAACGGGGAATCAAACCTAGTTCTCCCAGATTAGAGTCCATGCTCCTAACCACTACACCAAACTTACCAATCCTCCAGGCCAGGTACTTACTCTGTGCTGCACTTGCAAGTGCCACGCAGGAGAGGAGCCACAAGATACTCATGCTAGTTCTGAAAGTGACACGATTAGAAAAGCTCCTGGGGGCATCGTTGTTTTTATACTGAATGCCCACAGCAAAGGTGGCTGGAAGCCAGCAGTTACTTGGGAAGAAGGAAGCCTGGCCCTTGATAACACGGTTGATAACTGACAGGAGCTGCTAACAGTGCCCACTTTGGGAAAAGGGAAGTTATTTTTAGGCTGATCACAGCTGATGGGTTTCCACAGCACCATCTTTTAGGGGCACTGTAGAATTCAGTGAGGAATGGACCCCAGCCTTTTCTTCCCTCTTGCTTTCCTTTGTACCCACTAAGGAATTAATCCGTTCATGTTGTTAAGAACTCTCCACTCTAAAACACACCCCACGCTCCAGTGTAATTCTCATGGAAATGAGTAAATTGGCCAGCAAAACATCTGTTCTGTAATGGAACCACGACCAGAAAAGTGCCAGGCAAGGACACTTTGCATCCAGCCACCTTGGCCAGTTGTTGGGATGCAAAATCTTTAACACAGAATCGAAACTGCTTTGCTGCTCTGTCTATAAATTTGAACTCTCCCTTCCATTCCAATGTATCTGAAGAAGTGTGTGTGTGTACATGAAAGCCTTGAATAAACCTTTGCTGGTCTGAAAGGTGCCACTGGACTCTGTTCATATATTTATACACTTAGCCAGAACAGAACAGATTTGTATGGTCTTCTTTTTCCTTCAGTGCGCCGTACAAGTCTAGCTCCCAGTTCTATACTTTATTTATACCTTGATTTTTTCCCCTGCTGGGGACCCAAAGTGTCTACACTGTTTTATCCTCACAACAACCCTGTGAGGTAGGTAGGGCTGCACAACAGTGACTGGCCTAAGGTCACCAGCAAGCTTTCATGGCAGAGTGGGGGTTCAAACCTGGCTCCCCCAGATCCTAGTCTGACACTCTACCAGTTTCTCCAAGAGACTTGAGCCAGTTTGGTGTAGAGGTATGGACTCTAATCTGGGAGAACCGGGTTTGATTCCCCACTCCACATGCAGCTGCTGGTGTGACCTTGGGGTCAGTCATAAGTACTTTCAGAGTTGTTCTCTCAAGCGCAGTTCTTGAGAGAGCTCTCTCAGCCCCACCTACCTCACAGGGTGTCTGTTGTGGGGAGGGGAAGGGATTGTAAGCCGCTCTGAAACTCCTTCAGGAAGTGAAGGGTGGGGTATAAATCCAATCTCTCCTCTCTCTCTCTCTGCCCACTACACCATGTTGAAGGCCCTGATAGCTTTATGACTGGCAATTGAAGGCCTCTATAGCTTTATAGCCGAAGAATAGATTCTTTTGAACTATGGTGCTGGAGGAGACTCTTGAGAGTCCCTTGGACTGCAAGAAGAACAAATCAGTCAATCCTCAAAGAAATCAACCCTGACTGTTCCCTGGAAGGCCAGATAATGAAACTGAAGCTCAAATACTTTGGCCACCAAATGAGAAGGGAGCACTCACTGGAGAAGACCCTGATGCTTGGAAAGATTGAAGGTCAAAGAAGACGGGGACGGCAAAGGATGAGATGGTTAGACAGTGTCATCGATGCAACGAACATGAAGTTGAGCCAACTTCAGAGGACGGCAGAAGACCGGAAGGCCTGGAGAGAGCTCGTCCATGGGGTCGCGAAGAGTCGGACTCGACTGTGCGACTGAACAACAACAAATAGCTTTATGATTGGCAAAGGTACTGGCTTTAGTTCCAAATCAAGAAACCACGAGCATGGAACGTGCTCTAGCACAGGTAGGTGTGTATATGAGCATTAGCAGTTAGTCCACCTGGGAACAGGCACAGAACCTATTAAATTGGTTCCGCTGAGGCTATGTCATCAGACAGCTGTTGCTGCTGATGGAGTTAGTGGGCTGTCTCTTGGCTCTGGCAACTCACCCAGCTTCAGGTAAAACTTTCCCAGCCAGCCTGTCTGGGAGTGAGAAATATGGAAGCCTGAAGGGGTCCTCTGGAACTCAGTGCCTTAAATCACTGTTTCCAAGGAACACTAGGGCCATGGTTGCCAATCTCTGGGTAGGGCCTGGAAATCTCCCAGAATTGCAACTGATCTCCAGACTACATAGATCAGTTCCCTTGGAGAAAATGGCTGCTTTGGAGGGTGGACTTTATGGTATTATACCCTGCTGAGGTCCCTCTCCATGCTCTACCCCCTAATCTCCAGGACTTTCCTAGCTCAGAGTTGACAATCATCCCTGGGACTTTGTGGGAGTTTACCTATGTATTCATTTAGAAAATACATATATCTCCTGTCCAGAGACCTGATCAAGGCAGCTCACCAGTAAAACAATACAATAAAGTCATAAAATGGCAGGATAAAAAAGACAAGCCATGGAAAAACCCAGAATGAAAACAAGTGTGAGTGTATATGAATATTGTTGTAGATCACCGAAATGATTGCATCTTTAATTTCGTTGTACTATGTACAATGACAATAAAGTATATTTGATGATGATGATGTTAGGGCCTAAAGGAGGACATTCTAATGACAAGGAGCCACCACTGAAAAAACCTTGTTTGCTGCCTGCCTCAGGCAGAGCACAAAGAGCAGGGCTTGTGAGGAGGACCTTAACTGGTGGGCTGCAGAGTATGGGCGGAGGTGATCCTTCAAGTAACTCCAGGTGGCACCTGGAGGTCTCCTGCTATTGCATTTGATCTTCAGACAATCACAATCAACTCCCCTGGAGAAAATGGCTGCCTTGGAGGGTGGACTCTATGGCATTATACCCTGCTGAGGGTCCCTCCCTTCCCCAAACCCCATCCTTTCTAGGCTCCAACCCTGAAATCTCCAGGTATTTCCCAACCCGTAGCTGGCAATTCTAAAGTCCCTAGGGAATCACCTACGTTTGCCTAGTGGTCAGACCAGACCTGGCTCCAATTCTACCCAGCTGCAACAACAAGGTGGTAAGACTGTCCTTGCCTCAGGCCACCTGGGCCTTTGCCCACACTCTATCCACAGCTAAAATGTGGAATTTCTTACTTATCTTCAAGGTTCTTAGATAAGAGTTGAAAAATAACAGCTTAATTTTTCCACCCTTTCCAACCATGTGGACTCTGGCACATATATAAGGGACTGTCACTTTTGCTTCATTCTTGACTCTTTGAAGAAACAAGATGGCCACTATCTGGTTCCTGTCCTGCCTTGCCCTCCTTGGCACTGCCTATGGTAAGTGCCAGCAAGGCCTGTTGAGGGTGAGGCAAGAACTAAGGGGACAAAGATGCAGCTTTCCCCTCCTATGCTGCTAACAAGCCTGCATGACAGGAGAGATTGTAGGGTTTGGACCCTTTTGACATAGCTGAAGGAACAACATATATGGCCAGGCAAAGTCTCTCTCTCTCTCTCTCTCTCTCTCTCTCTCTAGGAATGGTATCTGTAGGGAGAGATGCCTCTTCAAGCTATGTAGAGCCAACTCTGTGTCCTGCTTGGGCCACCTTGGTCTCCACCCCAGTAAGTGGTAGAATTAGATGCTGCACTTAGAGTTACCAAGTCCCCACTGGCCACCAGCAGGGGATGAGTGGGTAGGGTAGCCAGATCCAGGTTGGGAAACTTCTGGAGACTTGGGGATGGAGCCTGGAGAGGACAGGGACCTCAGTGGGGTACAATGTCATAGAGTCCATCCTCCAAAGCATCCATTTTCTCCAGGGGAACTGAGCTCTGTAGTCTGGAGATGAGCTGTAATTCCAGGGGATCCCCAGGTCCCACCTGGAGGCTGGTATCCCATCCAGCCACATAATTAGGGCTTAATTCCCAAAACTGTGCAGCAAGTGAGCAGTGATGGCTGATAGGATCAGCAGCAGCCACTGCCACACAGAGAGAAGAAGAGGATATTAGATTTATACCCTGCCCTTCACTATCCATAGGAGTCTCAGAGTGGTTTACAATCCCTTTCCCTTCCCCTCCTCACAACAGACACCCTGTGAGGTTGGTGGGTCTGAGAAAGCTCTTTTGAGAACTGCTCATGAAAGAACAGCTCTGAGAGAACTTGTGACTGACCCAAGGTCATCCAGCAGCTGCATGTGGAGAAGTGGGGAATCAAACCCAGTTCTTCCAGATTAGAGTCTGCACACTTAACCTCTACACCAAACTGGAGAGGGCAACTGAAGTCTGGTTGCTGCTGCGCTTCTTTCCTGAAATTACTCTCTCATACAGGAGGTCTTGGACAGGGCAAAATGACCCCAAAGGATGAGGAGTTAGTCAGATCAGGGGTCTGTGGCATCAGGTCAGGGGCTGGCAGTGGGCCCTCCCAACATCTGGGTCTCAGCAGCCTGCAACTGATGTTGATCTCCAATGTTGACCCTGCCAGGAACTTCCTATATCTACTCATGGGCAAGGAAAGACCTCTCCATCCTCTTCTTTGCTGCGAGTACTCTTCAGTACTGAACCCTGGTATTAGAAACAGGTTCCGTGGCTAATCCCTGATGCAATGAAGCCCAACCCCAAATTCTCCTTAGTGTAGGCCAGGGAAGCCCTCCCAGGTTAATCCTTTGCCCTTTCTTTGACATCAGGTTGCGGTGTTCCCGCCATCCAACCTGTCCTCAGTGGATATTCACGGATAGTCAATGGAGAGGAGGCAGTGCCTGGATCATGGCCCTGGCAGGTTTCTCTGCAGGTAAGAGTCCAGCACAGTTAGCCTATGCTGGGAATGTGGAAGAGCATGGGGAAGGGGCTGATTGCATGACAGTGACGAGAACCAGTGGGTGTCTAGCAGAGCCTGTAGACTGAGGGTTCAGTTGCAGAGATCCTGAGCACCAATCAGTGCAGTCCACATCACCCCCACCAGTTGTGAGCTGGAAGCCAGTTTTTCAGTGGGCAGTTGAGATGGCCCAGGCTAGGCCAATCTAGTCAAATCTTAGAAGCTATGCCCTGGTCAGCAGTATTAGTACTTGGGTAGGAGACCACCAAGGAAGTCCAGGGTCACTGTACAGAGGCAGGCAACGGCAAACCACCTCAGTTCATCTCTTGCCTTGAAACCCCATGGGGGTCACCATAAGTTGGCCGCAACTTGATGGCAAAAGTAAAAAATTGTGGTTGCTTATGAGCAGTTTCAACCAGTTCACCAAGTTAATTTCCACACACAGAGACAGCCATATACAGGGCACATTAAGCACCTGCCTGTCTTGGCATACTCTACTGCCAAATGCATAAATAAAGAAGAAAAAGTCACATATAAACAAACACCATGTAATTTTTTTAAAAAAAGGTTCTTACCACTTGGTGTTCATCTGAGTCTGTCCAACACTCATCAACACTGCCATGTGACACTATTTGCTATGTTTTGGTCATTATCTGGAGGTGGGGTGGTTTGGTGGGAGAGGGATATTGGGTAAGGTATGTCCAGATAAAAACTTGCAATCATGCAAAAATACACATCTGTGACTGTTCAACCTAAATCTAGACTGAGCCCATTTGCTGCCCAACTCGGTCCCCTGGATGACCAGCAGAGAGGATGACTGTGTTGCCCACAACAGAGACTAAGCATTCAGTGGGTCCTCCTTTCCCAGCACTCACCTGCTCTCCTCCTCCTCCTCCTAGGACAGCACCGGCTTCCATTTCTGTGGAGGTTCTCTGATCAGAGAGAACTGGGTGGTCACGGCTGCCCACTGCAACGTCAGGTAGGAAGGTTGTCTTCGTTCGAAGACTGGGCTAAGAGATTAATTTCAGAGGTGCTGGGGCTCAAGTTTCTGAAGAAGAAGCTATAACCCGCCCCCCACCCCGCATGTGGGATAGTCAGGAGTAAGAGAGTTCCACTCGGTACTCCTTCAGAGTGGTTCCACACTACTCAGAATGTAGCACAATAATCCTCACTTGTCTTTGCAATTATGACAGGGTGGGTTCCAGACGTTGTTGCCATCAATCTGACATCCCTCTCCATTCTTTGGTTATTACAGTCCTGGAATTTCTAGAAGCAGATTTATTGCAGTTGTTGGGGGTGGGGGTCGTGAACACAAGAAGTGCAGACTCTGTGCTGGGTGGATGGTCTTTCTGCTACTGTTTCACCATGTTCTCACCTCAGGATGATGTGTGCTTTGGCATGTGTTGGAAAGCACATTTCCCCGCTGTCAGTCACCAAACCACCTGCTACCGTCTCCATTTAAAAAATAAAATAAAAATGTATCTCTTACATCACTAGACTCATGTGAATTGGCACCACTTCTCTTTGTACCATGAGGTGATATTCCTACTTTTATTTATTTCTTTGTATTATATACCTCACCTCGCCTCATGGTTCAAGGTGGCTTATAATATTAGAGCCACTCTCTCCTGGCCTCGGCCCTCAGGCAACATGAGAATAGCCATACTGAGCTGCCTAAAGCAGCTGCTGGAAGAATTACCCATGATGCTAGGGGTGAAGGGTCTTCTGCACTCTCAGGCACTGATTTAATTAATGGCTAATGGATCATCTATCAACTTCCCTTCCTCCCTCTCCCTTTGCAGGACAACTCATCAAGTGGTGTTGGGAGAATTTGACCAAGGCACTCCTTCAGAGGAAGTTCAGGTCCTAAAGATTGCCAAGGTAATACAGGACTTCCCATCTCCAGAGGGTGCCTGCTCTTTTTTACTACAAACACTCTAGGTCAGGGGTGTCAAACTCATCTGTTATGCGGGCTGGATCTGACATAAATGAGACCTTGTCGGGCTGGGCCATGTGTGTCATAAAATGTAATGCCAGGTAGTGGAGATATAAACTTTATAAAGGACACAAACACAAAGGTTTTTTTTTACTTAAAATAAAAACATGCTTAAAACATTAGCTCTGTAAGCTGCAAACCTACTTTTGATTTATTGACATTCACCACAGAAATCTAATGCTCAGAGTTCTGAGTCTAGGACCCAGGTTAAAACATGAAAGGGCTGAGTGATTAAGAGAGTCTGGCGAAGCAAGATGTAATGCAGCAGCAGAACTGGAAGCAGGAGATGGCCAGTTCCACTGAGGGCCTGATGAAAGCCCTCCGGGGGTCTGATCCAACCCCCGGGTTGCATGTTTGACACCCCTGTTCTAGGTCTTCCAAGCTCAAATGATGTCCAGTCCTTGCCTTCACAGATCTTTCCACAAACTTTACTGCTAGGTTTGCCAGTTTACAGGTGGCGGCTGGAGATCTCCTGCTATTACAATTGGTTTCCAGGTTACAGAGATCAGTTCTCCTGGAGAAAATGACTGCTTTGGAAGGTGGACTCTATGGCATTATACCCCACTGAGGTCCCTCCTCTCCCAAATCTCACACTCCCCAGGCTTCACCTCCATAACCTCCAGGTATTTCACAACCCAGAGCTGGCAACCCTAGGAGACTGTGCACGACTGCCAGTTACATAGTCAAGCCCTCCTGTTGTGAACCTCTCCTCTCGCCCCCCCAAACATACGGTATTTTTCTTGCTGGTCTTCTGCTTTCAACTTGCGTTCTACTTTCAGTACATCTGCGCTTCCTCATTCCAAAAATAACTGGGCTGTCCTTGCTATTTTAGGGGCAAATTGATGGTTTATTTGGTTTTAAAAAAACCCCAGCAACAACACCATGCCAACTTTACTTCAGATCAGCAACATGCCTCTTTCCTCTACTGCTAAATTTGCAGGGATATGCAAAGGCTGAAAGAGAAATGTGTTAGTGTGCGTTGCAAAGACATCTGTGCAAGTTACTGCAAAATGAACAGAATGTTCATGCTGTTCAACACCAAGGTCTTAACAAAAAAAAATTCTTTAAAAGGTGATGGAGAAGGGTCAGGATGGTCAGAGCAACAAAAGGGTGTGTGTGTGTGTCCTGTCTGAAATGACCAGTGTTAGCCCTAAAGAGACATCCTAGTAAAATTAAGCATCTGCTTTATGAGGCACTCAAAAACATGAGTGCAAACTAAGATAGAACAATGTTTCGGATGTTAGCTGTTAGCCAAGATGAGGGAACCCTTCCAAATTTAATCCAGAATTAATGATAAATTTCTTAGACGGGCAGAAAATCAATCTCTGCTCAAGATGGGATCTCTAGGCTTTGGTACAAAGGCTTTGGTACCTGACTGCGGTGTGTCGTGACCTGGAGAATGAAGACCCTGCTTGGGGGCTTAGTGCTGAGTACAAGGCTTTCTTTATTGCCTGGCTAGTAGCCACTGATAGACCTATCCTCCATGAATCTGTCTAATGCCCCTTTAAAGCTGTTTATTCCTTAGGGTTGCCAGATCCCCTGGGGGGTGGGGGTTTACCCGCTTTAGGGGCCCCAATCCACCAGCCTGGATCCATCTGGCGGGGGAAACCCGGCCCCCAAAGTGCCTGGATCAGGCCAACATGCCCAGCGCAATGACATCACCCAGAGGTGATGTCATCGTGCCAGGCATGTCGCTTGCGGGGTGCTCTAGCATTTGGCCTGAAAACTCTATGGTATCATAGAGTTTCTAGCCAAATGCTAGTGTCCCCCTGGCGACGTGCCTAGCATGATGACATCACTTCCAGGTGATGTCATTGCATCCCAGGAGAAGAGCTCCCCCTCACACACTGGCAACCCTATTATTCCTGTGGCCATCACTACATCCTCTGGCAGCAAATTCCACATGTTAATCACTCACTGTGTAAATAAGTGTTCCCTTTTGTCCATCCTGAATCTACTGCCCATCAGCTTGACTGGATGCCCTCGAGTTATTGTATCTTGGGAGAGAAAAATTTTATTGGCAACCTACTGTATCCCACTGTTTCCCATCCTCCTCCTGTTGTTGTTTTTCAGTTTATAGAGATTTTGAAGGTCAACTGTGATAGCAATGCCAGACTATCCAATGTGGACAGTCAAAGCACTCGTGAGATTTCTACTGTCTCTTAAATAAATTTTCCTCCTGGCTTTCTGCTTCCAGTTTAATTATTTACTTTCTGTTCTCTTTGAGGCCCTCCATTACTTGTTAATTGGCAGCGTCCTGAGTGGGGTTAAGTACTTCTTTTAACTTTGTGGCCACTGTTAATTTTTTGTTATATTTTTATGATTGTAGTTTTGTAATCAAGCCATTGCAATAATAATAAAAAAACAGGAATAATGAACAAGAAGCCTTGGCTGAAAATTTAAAAAAACAGTGCTTAATTCCCCCCCCAACCAATAATTAATAACTGAATGAATTAGGATGTAAAACAAGAGGGAGAAACAGCAGCTTTGTGGAATGGGATTTCTAAGTAAACTTTGAGTAAACTTTAGTATTCCCCATTACTATGTATGACTGTGAAAGCTGGACAGTGAAGAAAGCAGACAGGAAAAAAAGTTGATTCCTTTGAAATGTGGCGTCGGAAGAGAGTTTCACAGATACTGTGGGCTGCCAAAAAGGCAAATTAGTGGGTTCTAGATCAAATCAAGCCTTGACTCTCTCAAGAAGCTAAAATAACCAAACTGAGGCTATTGTACTTTGGTCACATTATGAGAAAAGAGTCACTGGAAAAGACAATCGTGCTGGGAAAAGTTGAAGGCAACAGGAAAAGAGGAAGACCCAACATGAGACGGATTGACTCCATCAAGGAAGGCAGAGCCCTCAGCCTGAGCAAGGCTGTTAACGACAGGACATTTTGGAGGTCATTAATCATAGGGTCACCATAAGTGGGAAACAACAATGGCGCTTACACGCACAACGTTTAAGATCTTGCCCATGGGGATGGGTATTGCTGGATTTTTTGTGAGGACTGCTGCATGGAGCTTTAGTTTCAAGTTCACTTGCTGCAGAAAAGGACTAACAGTGCAGCTATAGGCAGAGTTACCCCCTTCAAAGCTTCAATGGACAGGTGTAACTCTGCTTGGGATGACACTGTGAAGACATGCAAAAAGGTGCTAATGTGGAAGCAGCCAGGATGGAAAACATCCTACTGGGTGCATCCAAGTAGTCACTTCCTGCACTTGCTCAAGGTAACCCAGAACTGGCAGCATTACAGGTATGAAGGTGGACATGATTTTGCACAAAAGTCACAAAGGTCTTGAAAGCCAGACCATGGACAATTTCCCTAGAGGCATGACCTGTGTCACCACTGGACGTGGGGCTTTACCAACTGCAATGGAAGCATCTCAGCATTGTCCCTACTCGGAAATGGGCAGTGTGTGTGCTGAGGCTTGATTTCCTCAGCCTTTTTGTTCTCAACTAGGACTGTGCCATTGAGGTGGACCTCTCTGTCACTGGACTACTAGAGAACAGTAGGGACATCAAGACAGCCTTCATATGGGTTAAGAATCCCAGGGGAAGGGGCTGAATCAGTTTTCCAGATATCATCTGTCTGGCAATTACCTTTTTGGCAGGGTTTTAGAAAGATCCGACAGGATGGTACCCAAGCAGAGGTCATTTTGGGGGGGGTCGCAGTTCCCCCGGGTGAGGTACGGGGGGTGGGGCACATGACAAAGCCCCGTCCGCTGCTTCCAGCCGCCCCGCTTCCGGCCCTCATTCAGCCAGGAGGAGGCAGGAGAAGAGGGAGGGTAAGTTGCTTCCTCCCTGCCTCTCCCCACCCCTGCCTGCCTGGGGCCAGGGAGGGCCTTCGCGGGGCTTCCTTGCACACCCGCCGCCCTTGCAGGTCCACCACCGGGCCCCTCATGGGGCTCAGCAGTGGAGCTGCAAGGCCGGCAGCGGCGGCCGGGACCGTTGGGGGCGGGGTGTGTGGCCTTATGACACACTTCCGGTGATGTCAGGGGGTGTGGCCTTATGTCACACTTCCGGTGATGTCAGGGGGTGTGGCATATGCTAATGAGTTATGCTAATGAGTTCCCCTAGCTTTTTTTCTACTAAACGACCCCTGTACCCAAGCATGTGGAATCAGCTGGATCTCGATGGGAAGAGCAGCTCACCTGCAAGGAGAATCTCTCCAAGTTCAATCTCCATTTAAAAGGACCTTGGGTAACAGGTGTTGCGGGGGGGGGGAGAGATGGACCAATGGCCTGATACGGTATAAGCCAGCTTTCTGTGTTTACGTATGTGGCCTGAAGCGTGGTCTCTAGTTTCAGAAATACCAAGCCCTGTGCAGTTTTTCCCCCAGCAGACAGAATGAAATCGGGGTTTTTTGCAGGTCTTCAAGAACCCCAAGTTTAACATCTTCACCATCAAAAATGACATCACACTGCTGAAGCTCGCCACTCCAGCCAGGATAACGGCTAGCGTGTCTCCCGTGTGTCTACCCGAGGCCTCGGATGACTTCCCTGGGGGCATGTCTTGCGTCACAACTGGATGGGGTCTTACGCGCCACAATGGTAACCCTATCCCCGTTTGGAAACGGACAGAGGGAACTACAGGGGGACTTGAATCCAGGTCTCGTTCAGCCGGTCTTTTTAAACCCACCCTGCCATATACCCTCAGGAACCAGATGGGCTACAGTCATTGTGAGGTCTCTATTCCTGTTGGACTTCAGGTCTTTGTACTCCGGATGCCTCCAGGCTCAGCAAAACTGTCCTCAGAAACAGATGGGTTAGCCCTTTGGGAAGTCCCCATGTGGGCCTGTCCTTTGTGGGCCTCCATTTCTGGCCAACATCTGCCAGGCTAAGACAGGCATGAGATTGCCTGATGATGAAAGTGGCAACATGTAATTTTAGAAAGTCCTATAACACTTTATCAGTTCTCTAAGGGCATATCTTAGAGAACTGCGGTGGCTCAAGTGGTTAAGACGCTGAACTGCAGGCTGTGGAAGGTCAGTAGTTCAGCGGTTCAAGACCCGGGTGCCGCAAGACAGGGTGAGCTCCTGTCTCTAGTTCCAGCTCCTGCCAACCTAGCAGTTTGAAAGCAAGAAATTGCAAGTAGATAAATAGGTACCACTTCGGTGGGAAGGTAACAGCGTTCCGTGCGCCTTGGTGTTTAGTCATGCCGGCCACATGACCATGGAAACGTCTTCGGACAGCGCTGGCTCTTCGGCTTTGAAACGGAGATGAGCACCGCAACCCTAGAGTCGGATTCGACTGGCTTTCGAGCAAGGGAACCTTTACCTTTACCTTTAAGGGCATATCTACAAATTGGTCCAATAGTCTTTCTCCCTCTCTCCCCCAAGGAATCCTGGGAATGGTAGTTCAGAAGCTAGGGAACTCTTGCAGAGAAATCATAAGATTCTCACCAGCAAGCCACAATTCTCTGGGGGGGAGCCATGACAGTTAATAATAATAATTAAGTGCCATCAAGTCACAACTGACTTATGGATGATGCCTCTTGGGGTTTTCAAGGCAAAAGATGAGCAGAGGAGTTCACTGTTGCCCTTCTCTGCATAGCAACCCAGGATTTCCTTGGTGGTCTTCCACCCAAGTACTAATCATGGCTGACCTGGCTTTGTTTATGAACTCTGCTGAGCTCAGAAAGGGGTATTCAATTGGTATGTTCCTTATGTAGATCATGCAAATTCAGAAGTGAATGTGGATGAAATTCGAATGTAAGAAATGTCCCTGAGAACCATATTTGCTGTTGGGTCTTTTTCAGACAAGGACACCCCAGAGAAGCTACAGCAAGTGGCCCTTCCTCTGCTGACCAACCAAGAGTGCAAGAAATACTGGGGCAACCGCATTGCTGATGTCATGGTCTGTGCAGGTGCTGCAGGAGCATCCTCGTGCATGGTAAGTCCCCACCTGGCATGCTCAGAAAGTCCCCTCTCCATAGTTGTTCCATCTCCACCTCCCTCTGTGCACATTCAGCAACATACCTCCTTTTGCCAGGATCTGAACTGGCTCCAGTTGTCTCCTTGCTGCTTCCACCTTTCTCTAGTTTGGGGTGGAGCTGTGGCTGTAGCAGAACATCTGCTGTGCGTGCAGAGAATTCCTTGGTTCAGTCCTTGGCGTCTCCAGTTAAAAGGGTACGGCAGAGTGAAGGACTGCAACCTGCCAATCAGAGCAGGCAACTATGACCTTGACCAACCAAGAGACATGCTTCATACATGCCAGCTTCTTCTTAAAGGGCCATGGCTCAGCGATAGAGCATCTGCTTGGCATACAGAAAGTCCGAGGTTCAATCCCCAGCAGCTCCACCTGAAAGGACCAGGTGGGAGGTGATGTGAAAGATCTCACCCTGAGTCCCTGGAGAGCTGCTATTGGACAGAGCAGCCAGTGCAGCCCTGTTTCACAGGATCCTGTGTATTCTTTGGTCCATCTCGCTCCTTAATCTGTTGTTTGATAGATGTGCTTCATTTCTGAGAGCCGTTTCCCTGCAACGGAAATCCTAAAGTCTAAGGGAGCAATGGGTGCCCAGCAAGAATAGGAAAGCATGCCACACCTGCATTGAGGCGCCTGCCTTTATTCTGACAATCTGGGATTCAGCTCTAAGGTTAAAAGGAGATCCAAGTGTCACACATCAAGTCCTTCTTCACTGTGTGGCTGCATCTCATACCCACAGATGTGAGGCAGGGGCCTTCCCACTGACCCTCCCTTGATGCTCTGCTCTGCTTCCTCTTTGCAGGGAGACTCTGGTGGACCCTTGGTGTGCCAGAAGGATGGTGCCTGGACCTTGGCAGGGATTGTCTCCTGGGGCAGCAGTACCTGCTCCACATCTAGCCCTGGGGTCTATGCCCGCGTCACTGAGCTCCGGCCCTGGATTGATGAGATACTAGAAAGCAATTAAATCTCTTGGACTGTGGAACAATAAAATCGGGATCAGGCACCCTTTCTCTGTGTTACTTTTTGGACTCTGAAGGCCCCCATCCCACACATACACACACACACACACACGACCATGCTGTTGGATTTGCTGATCTGGGATAACAATGCTTCTGTGCCCCCCTTTCTGAATTTCAGGGGCCACTACAACTGAGTTTATAGCCTGTTTTTGCATGTTTTCTTGGAAGTAATTACCAATGAATTCAATAAGGCTTACTGCCACAAGTATACATGTACAAGACTGCAATTTTGGTTTGCTGGGGATGACAGTGCGGCAGACTGGCGAGGTCTTTGCACAGTTTGATTTGCTTACATATGTGCAACTCCTTTGCATGTTAGGCCACACACCCCTAATTGTAGCCAATCCTAATGAGTTGCTGTTGTTGGGTGTGGCCTATTATACTAATGAGTTCCTGCTGGGCGTGGCCAACTTGGGAGCCAGCCGGAACTCCGTTCCTGTGCGTTCCTGCCCAAAAATAGCCCTGCTTGGAAGTAATTACCAATGAATTCAATAAGGCTTACTGACACAAGTAAACATGTACATGTACAAGACTGCAATTTTGGTTTGCTGGGGATGACAGTGCAGCAGACTTGCGAGGTCTTTGCACAATTTGTTTTGCTTACACATGTGCCAGTGAAATACAGTGGAAGCACACAGTCATTTCTTCAGCACACCCCAAGAGAATCGCTTGTGCAACAGGTCCCCAAAGCTGCCCTCTAGCTCCCTCAGTTTCAGCTAACTCCAGCCAAAAACTCTAATCTCTCTTTTTCAAGAGAAACATTTTGGCTATTTCTCTGGCCCTCATCTCAGATTAAAAGGCAGTGGCTCTCAGCAGTAGAGCATCAGCTTGGCATGTAGGAGGTCCCAGGTTCAATTCCCAGAATCTCCCGTTAAAAGGACCAGGTGGCAGGTGATGTGAAAGACCCTTACGTATGACCCTGGAGAGCTGCTGCCAGTCAGAGGAGTCAGTACTGACCTGCACGTTCTGACGGTCTGATTCAGTATAAGGCAGCTTTATGTGCACCTTCCCTCGAATGGGTATCTCATTCCAAACACATGAGAGAGATCCCCCGTTACCAGGAGACTCTCTCCTGTCACTAGTGTCTGTTGATAAAACTCCAGTGCTACAGACGATTATTGTTGTTGTTCAGTCGCACAGTCGGGTCCGACTCTTCGCGACCCCATGGACAATCTCCCGCCAGGCTCTCCTGTCTTCCGCCGTCCTCCGAAGTTGGCTCAATTTCATGTTCGTTGCATCGCTGACACTGTCTAACCATCTCATCCTTTGCCGTCCCCGTCTTCTTTGACCTTCAATCTTTCCCAGCATCAGGGTCTTTTCCAGTGAGTGCTCCCTTCTCATTTGGTGGCCAAAGTATTTGAGCTTCAGTTTCATTATCTGGCCTTCCAGGGAACAGTCAGGGTTGATTTCTTTGAGGATTGACTGATTTGTTCTTCTTGCAGTCCAAGGGACTCTCAAGAGTCTCCTCCAGCACCATAGTTCAAAAGAATCTATTCTTCGGCGCTCGGCCTTCCTTATAGTCCAACTCTCACAGCCATACATGACTACTGGGAATACCATTGCTTTGACCATGCGGACTTTTGTTGGCAGGGTGATGTCTCTACTTTTTATCATGCTGTTTAGGTTCGCCATCGCTTTCCTCCCAAGGAGCAGGCGTCTTTTAATTTCATGGCTGCAGTCACAGTCTGTGGTGATCTGGGATCCCAGGAACGTGAAGTCTGTCACTACTTCCACGACTTCCCCTTCTATTATCTCAAATAATTTTTATATATTTTTGTTTTATATTTTTACAATTTATTCACCATATATTATTTATCATATAAACCTTAATACATAGAAATAATCCTCCTGTTTTTTGTATTTCCTACTTACCCTGGGTCCTATTTTGGTTTCTGTGAACTGATAAAACTCCAGTGACAGTTATTGGACTAACAATTCATTTATAAAGGCAATGCCACCATCCAGTGTTACAATATTCATCACCAGAGCGTATAAAGATCCCCACTATGGTTATATACTACTTTTATCAGTCTTTCTAATTCCTTTTATACCCTTATCCCATGCAGAGCCAGGGGTGCCCAAGCACATTAAAATCACTAATGCACATGCCTAACTCTGCATGCATTCCAAGGACTCATATCCCAGGAAGATCATGCATCCCAGTCCCTTTAAAAAAAATTCAAATTGCAGGGGGCTTAATGCAGCCCCAGAGCTGTGTTGGAAAGAAAGAGGCTTCGCCCTTTAACATCCACTCAGTTTCAATACTCAAAAGCAGCTCTCCCACACTGCTATTTTAATTTCCAAGAAATAGATGACAAACGTGTCCCCCCCTCCCTCAAAATGCTAGTAACAAGGCATGTAATTGGTTTTGATTAGCAAAACTAAGAGGAGGTCACAGGGCTAAACCCCCTCTCCCCCAAGGCAAATGGAGGCTGTACATGCTTGCAATTTGCATTTTACAGATAAGACTACTACACTTGGTGACTAAAGAGAACTTCCACAGTCAGAGGCAGTAAATCTCTGAATCCAAGTGCTAGGAGGCAATATCAAGGGAAGGCCTTGGCCTCCGTGCCCTGTTTGGCCCTTCAGGGCAACTGGTTGGCCACTGTGAGAAACAGAATTGGGATTAGATGAACCACTGGTCTGACTCTGCAGGGCTCTTACGTCATCTATCTAGGGGCCAGCCAGTTTACTATTAGAAACAATCATGATGTTCTTCTCCTCCCTTTCCCCCCTCCTCCAGAGGTACAGTTTAGAGCTCCAGTGCCTTATTTTTGTAGTAGGCAAATCAGCTCTAACAATTTCCTCCATCTGATGGGGTAATTAATGGGTATTATTAAACTACAAGTCCATGTTGCGATTCTACAAGTTCTTACTGTAAAACTCCAGATGAATTCATCGATTAGTAACTTTGGCTGTGACCTCACAGTCACGGCAGCAGATCAGAAAGGCTGCTTCCTCCACAAGTGTGTTTTATAAAGGATAGGGAATCCCACCTTTTCTCTCTTTAGCACCCCCCCCCCCAATTGCAAATATGACTCCAGATGACGGGGTAAGGATGGAGGGGGAGACTCATGTACAGTCATGACCAGTGTTCCCTCTAAGCTGAGTTAGTGTGAGCTAGCTCACAGATTTTTAGCCTCTGGCTCACACATTTTTGTTTTAGCTCAGGAAGGATGACTCCAGAGCAAACTAATTGATGCAGTAGCCAAATCGCTCGCTCACAACTTTAATGCTAGTAGCTCACAGAGTAGAATTTTTGCTCACATGACTCTACAGCTTAGAGGGAGCATCAGTCATGACTGCTTAATGCGAAGCCTCTCTACTGAGACCCCAAGTTCCACTTTGCTCGACAGGGCTTACTCTCAAGTACGCAAACAGAGGTGTCCATCTTTCTCCTCTTAGTGGAGATCACTTACCTGCCTCTAGAGGCAGCAAGAGCAGAACTAGCTGGTGTACCATCATCCTAGGGAAAACTTTACAGCTTACTTTGACTGTATATAGGAATTGGCCTCAGACATAAGAAGTTAAGGGCATGTCACTGAGCATGTGCAAAGTGCTTTGCTTCCTCATACCTGAACAGACCATGTCTGTTAGCCTTCCGCTATGTTGGGAGATGAACTTAATATTTGCTTTTGTGTATTTGTATTTGCTGACACACACATACACACATGGACTGTGCCCACAAACCCCTACAAGCTTAGGAAAAGCTGTTTGCATTGCACGCTAACAGCTATGATCTTTCCAGGAGACGACACTTTGCAACACAAGGCTAGGTTCAACATGCTTTCCACTCATCCCTGTTTCCAAGAGAACAGCCCTTGCTTTCACCACCCCATTTTTGGCATTATATATATATATATTTGCTTAAAATGGTCTTCTTTGGGGTTTCTTCAGTCTTTAGAAGTTAATAAAGATGCATCCTAGGCTGCTAACCTCCAGGTGGGGCATGGAGATCTCTCTCAGAATTACAACCAGCCTCCAGACTACAGAGATCAGTTCTCCTGGACAAAATGGCTGCTTTAGAGACTGAACTCCATGGCATTATACTCTGCTGAGGTCCCTCCCCTCCTCACAAACCCTGCCTTCCCCAGGCTCCACCCCCCAAATCTCCCTGAATTTCCCAGCCCAGAGTTAGCAACCCTAAATTGCACCCCCACACACACACTCAAACTAATGGATTTAATACATATTTATCCCATCATTCCTCCAAGGAGTATGTGGAGGTCCTCCCTCCTCTTTTTTCCTGGTATTTGTGTGTGTCTTTGTGCATGTGTGTACACCTGGAAGTCATGGTTGACTTCTGGCGACCCCAAGTGGGGCTTGGATGTTTCAGAGAGGTAACTTGCTATTGCCTGCCTCTGTGTCCCGGCCCTGGTATTCCTTGGAGGTCTCCCTCCCAAATACTTGCCAGGGTCGACCCTGCTTAGCTTCCAAGATCTGACGAGATCAGGCTTGGCTAGGCTACCCAGGTCAGGGCATCACTCCTCTGTTTTTATTGTTGCAACTACCCTTTGCGGGAGGCTAGGCTGAGAGAAGATGTCAGAAGTAATTAAGGTTGTCAAAGAGTAATTAACATGTGGAATTCCCTGCCACAGGAAGTGGTGGCAGCTACAAGCACAGACAGTTTCTAGAGGGGACTGGATAAACATATGGAGCAGAGGTCCATCAGTGGCTATGGGCCACAAGGTATGGATGGAACACTCTGTCTAGGGCAGTGATGCTCTGTATTCTTGGGGCTTGGGGGGCAACAGTGGGAGGGCTTCCGGAGTTCTGGCCCTGCTGGTGGACCTCCTATTGGCACCTGGGTCTTGGCCACTGTGTGACAGAGTATAGGACTGGATGGGCCATTGCCCTCATCCAACATGGCTTCTCTTATGTTCTTATAAAAGACATTTGTACACAACGGGACATGATGACGTTTCAGAAACTCTGTAAGGCAGAATTATTCTGGCGTGCTTTTAGTTCATAATATCTCTTTACTATCTCTTTATTGTGAAGTACAGTTAGCTTGTGGGTAATTTTTTGATGTTACTTACAGGAGTTCCTACGGTTTTGCGGGGAGATTAGATTGGTTTTATGCATTTTTACTCTTTTATATTAATTTGATTTATACCCCACTGTCCCTACCAAGGCAGGCTCAGGATGGCTTATTGTAGAGCACTGATCCCCATAGAGGTCTACTAATCAACATCTTTTGATAGTCCCCGGCCCCAGGGACATCCCACTTGTGTCGACCAGGGCCAGGGCCTTTTTAGCCCTGGTCCCCACCTGGTGGAATGAGCTCCCATATGAGATCAGGGCCCTGTAGGATTTATTACAATTCCGCAGGGCCTGTAAGACGGAGCTCTTCCCCCAGACTTTTGGTTGAGGCAGTGGACCTTCCCTCCCTCTGGTTGGCCCCCCATCCGTGGCCTGGATTCTTAATTCCATCTTAATCGCTAAGACATCTGATTCACTTGGTATTTTAGGATTTTGTGCTGTTTCATACTGTTGTTTTTAAGTGGTTTTATTTTATTACATTTTTAATTATATTATTTTATT
>NW_015164189.1:191390-203767 GCF_001447785.1 Gekko japonicus
CCCTCCCCCCCCCCCGCCCCCCAAATCCGGCGACTGGCTTTCTTTTTTATCCCGCGGGAGTGCGCTCCGTCATCGAGCCACGCCAGAACGATAAACACCCCCAGCCCCAGGGAACGTTTTGCCCGGTGGCTTCTCTTGCTTGCGGCCCGAAGAGGCAGCCGGGAGCGCCGCCAAACACGCACAGAGCACGCGGCTCGCAGGCAGGGACGGGCCCCAGGCACCACGCACGCGCTCTTCGTTCCCAGGCGCCGGCTCTGTCCCCTGCCCCGCCGCCGCCGCCGCCGCCGCCGGGTCGGTCGGTCAGTCGGTCCGCCTGAAAAGACGCCGGCAGCTCCGCCTTCCTGCTTCCCTAGAGAGCGGCGCGCGATCGTCTCGGCGCCCTCCCGGTGCCCTTGGCCTGCGGGCGGCCATGGCTTTGCGGAGGACGCTGGGCTTAGCCGCGAGGCCTTACTCGCAAGGAGCCGCGAAGGTAGAGGCGGCGGGGGAAGCAGGCGGGGCGGGAGGACCTCGCTGGCTCTGACTGCGCAGAGGTGGCTTGTGCGTCGGGCCGAGGCTAGCGGCGTGCTGAGCCCGTCGGCAGAGCCTCTGCGTGTAGGTCGGTGGAGCAGAATCGAGGATTAGTACTTCTGATGAAACCTCCCTGTTCAGGCGCAGGGTACCTGTGGATATTAGCCGTGGCAGTGTGAGGCAAACAAGGGGGTCGTCTTGGTCGCATACTTCTGTTCGGTCGCTGTCAGCCCCATCGCCAGGATTTTGTGGCTTGTGTGTGGCAAAAGTTTTCCTGGTGGGGGTAAGGACTAATAACCAGAAGCTACTTACTGTTGCTTCAGATGCACTGTGTATATCTTCTGTTCTATAGCAATACTATAGGATACCCTGCCCTGAACCATTCCAAATCATATAGAGAAAAAGATAATTAGCAATGTTTTTAAAATATATTTTTTCCAGAAGACAATCTTGTGGGGCTGGCCCTTTGAGGAAGGGGGCAGCGCCCCTAATAGTCCCACTGTAACTATGGGCTAGGTCACTGTAACAGGAGACTGGAGTCGAGGCTTTGGTGTGATCCAGCAGGGGATTGTGTCTTGTGCAAAATCCTAGCCGGGTGACAGAAACCCCTGGAGTTGTGAAAGCCACAGAACTGGCCACTGGAAGCAGTGATACGTTGTAGGGTGCAAATGCAAGAACTCTGTGAACCAAGAGGGATTTCCATGACCCTTTGCAATGTTGGAGGGGGGGGGACCTCACCCAGAGTAGTGTAGTGATTATAGTCGTGGACCCAGGTTTGAATCCCCACTGTGCCTCAGAAGCTCACTGGGCCAATCACCTTCAGCCTGGCCTGCCTCACAGGGGTGTTGTGAAGTGGAGTAGAGGAGAACCATGTTGTAAGCTGCTTTAGGTCCCCTTTGGGGAGAAGGAGTGGGGTAATATGTACATGAGTAAAATTCACCTGCTTGATTATAGGATGCAGCCAGTGTGTCGGGGTGGGGGGGAGGGATGGACACCCCTAACATGGATTAAAAGAAAATTATGGGCCAGGTTCTGAAGACTGATTCTATGCCTTTTCACTCAGAATTTAGTCCTTATTTCCTAAATGAGGATTGCTGGATTGGTTTACACAAGAATTGCAGAATAAGGATTGCACAAACTTGGAGTAAACAGGTGGGGGAGGCACACTTGGGTCCATTAATTCAATCTGATAGATTTCTTTCATTGAAATTAATATATGTATATTCGCCTGCTGTAGAGTTGGACTGCTGATCAATCGATCCATTGACCTAGCTAATCCAATGTCTAGCATCCTCTGTCCTTTAACTGGCAATTTGAGACACAGACTATGTATGCAAAGCATGGGCTGGGCAGGGTGGGCGTCTCATCCTCCAGATAATTGTGAGCCATCCAATGTTTAGTTTAGGAAAATAGGAATGCTCATAGCTAAGCAGTAACATACAGGATCTTTGCATGGACTCTGGGGCCATGGGCATGCCAAAGGATTCATTGAACACCGAAATATATACTTGTGGAAACCCCATTTTCACATTTAGGTATTGTCTGCTTCCATCGTTTTATTGTTGAGGCATGTGTTGTTTAGTTATGAGAGCCAGTTCCCAGACAGGCTTGTGCCAGAGGATGGCAAGTAAATGTCACTGGGACACATCTGCCCTTACTGGAGCACCTAGTAAAAAGGCAGGCGCTGTGATACGGAGGGGTAATTTTTGTGCAGAGATTTCCGCTCTCCACAATATTCTCCCCTTCACACTTTATTCTGTTGCCACAGGCCTGGCTTACGGAAGATTTTCTTGATGCCCTGAGAGCCGTGGTAGGGAGCGCCAATGTGTCCACAGCCACAGTGGTCCGTGAGCAACATGGCCATGATGAGTCCATGCACAGGTACTTCAGAAGGGAATTTGGGGGGGACGGGTTCCCTGCCTTTATTCCCCCTTCCGGGATTTTCACGAAGAAAACATAGCAGCCTTTTTGAGCCTATAGGCAGTTTTAGAATTCTGAGACAGGGTGGTGGTGAGCATAGGCACAACAAAATGGCTGCTGTGGCAGGCAGAGCCACATGCACACCGAGGAAGCCCAAGTGGAGGGCAGAAGAAGGATAATTTTTTTTAAAAAAAATACTTTGGGTTGCGAGAGAGAGAATGAAACCAAGGTTGTAATCTTGGGACATTTCAATTTGTGATTCATTTTATGTTTAGTTCTTTTATGGATTTGTTTAATGTTCTCCCTTTTATAATGCCAATAAAGGTTAACTAACACCAACAGTGTGGTGGCAGCTGCCACTGAAATGTTTTTGGAGAGATGCACAGCCGATGAGATCGCCAGCGGCCAGTCAGATGCCCTGCTGGGCAAAAGCCCCACCTACTTTCTAGAAACACTTAGCGGGCCCAGGGGCACCATCTTGGGGACCCTGCTCTAACCATGTCGCTAGGCAGGCTCTCTCGATGAGCAGAGATGGGAGAAAAATGCAGTGTGGAATGTGGGAGGTGAGGCAGGAAAGGAGAGTGAGTTCAGGTCCCTCACCTGCACACCCTTTTAATGTTAAAATGAGACATTGTGCACATATCTTTGCTTTATATGTGAATCCGGCAGGTACGTTGGTAAACAGATGTGTCTCCCTATGTCTAATTCTACCCTGGATGTTCTCCCCTTCTCCCCTTCCATAGTCGAAAAAGGAAGACCGACAGGAAACTGGAAATAAACGCTGAATGTCCATATACAACACTACTTTGGCCCCGGTCACACGGGCAGGAAACTGCAGAGGAGAAGCGTGGCTGTTTGCCCTGGGGCAAACTACCTAACACCAACAGTGTGGTGGCAGCTGCCACTGAAATGTTTTTGGAGAGATGCACAGCCGATGAGATCGCCAGCGGCCAGTCAGATGCCCTGCTGGGCAAAAGCCCCACCTACTTTCTAGAAACACTTAGCGGGCCCAGGGGCACCATCTTGGGGACCCTGCTCTAACCATGTTGCTAGGCAGGCTCTCTCGATGAGCAGAGATGGGAGAAAAATGCAGTGTGGAATGTGGGAGGTGAGGCAGCGAAGGAGAGTGGTTTTAGGTCCCTCACCTGCACACCCTTTTAATGTTAAAATGAGACATTGTGCACATATCTTTGCTTTATATGTGAATCCGGCAGATCCGTGGATAAACAGATGTGTCTCCCTATGTCTAATTCTACCCTGGATGTTCTCCCCTTCTCCCCTTCCATAGTCAAAAAAGGAAGACCGACAGGAAGCTGGAAATAAACGCTAAATGTCCATATACAACACTACTACAATATATATTTTTACCAAGTATTGCATGTATACAGTGCATAAAAGGTCCAAAAACAGTAATACAGTGCGTGGGAGAGCCAAAGCCACTTATCAAAATCCTCCGTATTACGTATCGTTTAGTGAAAATATTGAATGTACCTATAATTACAAAATTCTAATTACACTAAAAACTAAAGAATAAGACTCGTTTTTGGATGTATTGAATTTTATGCACTGTAAAGACTCTGCACTGGCTGCCAATAGCATTCCGGATTCGCTTCAAGGTGCTGGTTTTGACCTTTAAAGCCCTTTATGGTCAGGGACCGGCCTACCTGAGGGACCGCCTTTCCCCGTATGTTCCCCAGAGAGCACTGAGATCAGGATCCCAAAACCGCCTGGACCTCCCTGGCCCTAAGGAAGTCAGGTTGATGGTAACCAGGACGAGGGCTTTTTCTGGGGGCACCGTTGAATGTGTCTTTAAACTGCACTTTAGTTTTATCGCCATCTAATGAATGTTTTATATGGGTTGTTTGTGTTTTAACTGATGCTTGTATTTATATCTTATTGTGTTGAATACTGCTTGTCAGTTTTGGAAGCCGCCCTGAACCCGCTTGCGGGGAGGGCGGGGTAAAAGTGGAATGAATAAATTAAAAAAAAATACTTGTTAAAAATATATTGTAGTAGTGTTGTATATGGACATTTAGCATTTATTTCCAGCTTCCTGTTGGTCTTCCTTTTTTGTGTATCTAAGCCGCCCCCCCCTCCCTAGTCAGTCATTCCCCTTGCTCCTAAGATTATCATATCTTGTTCTACTCCCCCCCCCCCCTGTCTTAGGTGCCTCCCACCGGATGCTGTGGTCTGGCCCAAGAACGTGGAACAGGCCAGCTTGCTAGCCACGGCCTGCTACAGCAGAGGAGTTCCTATCATCCCCTTTGGCACGGGCACAGGCCTGGAGGGTGGCGTGAGTGCTGTGCAGGTAGGGTGGCTTGGCCAGTGAGAGAGGGGGAAGGTTGGGCCACAGTGGCCAGTAGGGATGGGACGACTAGAGTGGAGGAGGATTGAAAAAGCACTGAGCAGAACCAGACCTGGGGCTTAATTTGCTTGGCACTTAGCCCCAAAGTCCATTTCGGAGTGCTAAATCTTGGCTTGTGGCTATGGTAAGACACAGCAACACTTTCTCTTCTTAGCTATCAGTGAGGAACCACAAGCAGGGCCTAGAGAGGAAGCACTCCAGGTCTGATGGTGAGGCTTTCTGATGGGCTTCAGCCCCAGCACCTATTTTTTTGGTGCTAGAAGGAGTTGCTGCTCTCCTCCAATAAGATGAAAGGAGCACACATGGCTGGTTCTGATGTTTTGGCTCCTTGGCCCAAAAAGTTTGCAAAACTCCACTCTTAACTACAGCCTGCACTCTCGAGAGACCTATTGCATCAGGGGATGCACGAATGGGCTCCTGTGTAGAAGTGGCAGGGGGGGAGGAATTGGGAGGGTTCTGGATGATAAAAATTCCTGCATGTATCAGGCCTTCCCCTCATGTCCGCTTTGTCTTTTGCTAACCATTTTACCCCCTTCCATGGGACAGGGTGGTGTGTGCTTTAACCTGACCCGAATGGACCAAATCTCTGCGCTGAACACGGAAGACTTCACCGTTGCCGTGGAGCCAGGGGTGACCCGGAAGGCCCTAAACAGCTTCCTGCGGGACAGTGGCCTCTGGTTTCCTGTCGGTACGGCTGGCTTGGAGATAGTTTTTGGCAGAGGGTGGTGGCCCGGATTCTGGGGACAAGGCAGAAGACAGTTGCCATTGGATAGGCTGGCATGACATTCCAGCTCTGATTTTGTCCAGAATCGAAGGATGGGTGAAAATCAAAATGGTGAGCTAGAAATGGGATAGGTGTGCACCAAGGACCAATTCGGAGCAGTTGCATCTTTCTTTACCTGTCCCCAGTGCAGATGGCAAATTCCTTCATTTTAATATTTATACCCCAGTTTTTATCCCCAGTGTGGGGAGCCAAAGCTTTTTGTAACATTGGTCTCACAACAGCCCTGCACAGTAGGTTAAGCTGACAGAGTGACTGGCCAAAGGCTTCCCAGCAAGCTTCCATGGCCGAGTGGGGACCCAAACCTGGAGTTTCCTGGATCCTAGTCTGACCTTCTGATCACCTCACTGTCCTGGCTGTGTGGGTTATGTAGGCTACAGAGCAGATGCTACATATAATAAGCCTACTAAAAGGGGCAGAAATAGTCTGCTTATAGGGGCCACGCATGTTTTGGGGGAGTGAGGACCCCTGTGAACATCTGCATTTGGAATAACAGAATCATAGAGTTGGAAGGGAACTCCAGGGTCATCTAGTTCAATCCCTTGCACAATGCAAGACATTCACAAATAAAAATAAGCTTGATGCCAGAATTTGCACAACTGAATGCTGTAGGATGGAGGCAGACGAGAGGTATATTTCCCCCTAGAGAGCTGCAAGAAGGCTTTGCGGATTGGGGTGTGTAAACCCCTACTTTCACTGCTAGCAAACAGAATTGGCAGGTTTGGGTATTGTTCCAAAACCCAGCAAGACTTGTTTGACTAGAGCAACAGTGTGTGCATACCACAGAACCTCTTAAAAACCACACTCTGCTCTCAAGTACTATCTTCAGTCAAAACCTTGTCTTTATAGTCCTGACCAGTGGTTAAACAGGACACCATTGGGATCTCCCATCTAACAAGCCACTCTGCGGACCTGACTATATGATTTTATTTTATCAGATTTATATACCACCCTTCCCAAGTGGGCTCAGGGTGGTGAACAACAATGAGATAATACGCTTAAAACCATGTGATAACAATTTACATATAATTATCATAAAATACCATGTAACCATAAAACAATCAGATGACCAATCAAAATCAGGCCAGTGATGAAAATGGGCCAGAAAATGTGCGCCGGAAGAACCAAGGCCAGAGAAGCTGGGGGGGAGGGGACGTCCACTGCCTCAGCCAAATGCCTGGCAGAAGAGCTCCATCTTGCAGGCCTTGCAGAACTGTGATAAGTCCCGCAGGGCCCTGATCTCACACGGGAGCTCATTCCACCAGGTACATTGTACTTATGAGGTCCTTTCTCCTGCATCTGCCCCGGTTCCTATTGACCAGATGTCTGCTAGAATTCTGTGCTAGAAAAATTCCCAGCCATGAAGGGACCCAATTCAGACTGGGGGTGGGAGGGGTTGAAGCTTTCTTTGCCCCCACACTGTTTTCCTGACTTGAAATTGTCCTAGGGAGATGCTGCCTACTCTACTAGGTATGTGTATGTGTACTGAATGGCTACAAGCAGGTTTTCCAGCAGAGCAAGTAGTGAGTCCCCAAGGCTGTTTCAGGTCAGCAAAATGGCATGATGTGGGTGTGGAGGGGAAGGCTTACTCCCCGTGTCCTGATTCAAGGTGGACCACTGTGAGCCTGAGAATTCACTTTTGTGTCTGGTGAACATAAGAACATAAGAGACGCCAATGTTGGATCAGGCCAAAGGCCCATCCAGTCCAACACTCTGTGTCACACAGTGGCCAGAAATACCAGTGCCATCAGGAGGTCCAGCAGTGGGGCCAGGACATTAGAAGCCCTCCCACTGTTGACCCCCTCCCAAGCACCAAGAAGACAGAGCATCACTTGCCCCAGAGCCCCTATCTATACCTTGTGGCTAATAGCCACTGATGGACCTCTGCTCCATATGCTTATCTAATTCCCTTTTGAAGCCGTCCATGCTTGTAGCCTCCTGGTGGACACGGCATGGGAAGGGGAAGACACGGGTCGTGTGTGTATTGTGAACTTAGGTCCTCAGATTCCCAAAGGAAGTCTGGAGCATTAGCATTCCAAGCAAACAAATTGCAAAAGAAAAGGGTGATTTCAGGCAGCATGGGAGTTTTCAGACACAACCAGTGCATTTGAGGGTCAAAGTTCTGATTAGGAAATCTCAGGCTTCACTGGATCAGTTTTTAAGGTGGCACCATGTTGTGTCCCTTGGATAGGTGAAGTGACCATTGTGTTAGTCAATCTGCAGTAGCAGGAGATTGTCAGGTGCATTTTGAGGATTTGCTCTCAGTTCATGCAAAGTGTAGGTGGGACTCCCACAGGCCTGGCTGTGCCCCTGTGTGAACTGTGTGCGCACATAAGGATATGCCCTGTGTTTTTTGTTTCTTTACCAGAATCCTCTGCAACATACATGATTGACACAGAAAAAGCGCTCTCAAAGGAGTCGCATTTTGAAAACAATAACATAGACTAATTGAGGTAGCTTATTTAAGTCTCCCTTCCGAAGCACTTGGGCGGGATAGAAATCAACAACAAAATAATAATAATCCCCCCCCCCCGGAAACTAACATTGCTGTTTGTTCTGCTTTACTTAAGAAGAGTGCTGCAGGGACCCATATTTTGTAGGCAAGATTTCCAGGGCTACCACCCCCATTCTTAGCAGGCTGTGCTATCTTTTCAGTCTGTACTGTACCCCAGGGGGGAAGGCAGCATGGTGTAGCCTGATCTCGGAAGCTAAGCAGGGTCGGTACTTGGATGGGAGACCTCCAGGGAAGACTCTGCAGAGGAAGGCAATGGCAAGCCACCTTTACCTGTACCCTGTGCCTTGAAAGCCCCTTGTGCTGGGGGTCACCATAAGATAGTTCCAACTTGAACACACTTAAATATGTTTGGGGTACACTTACTCACCTGGTCAGCAAGCCATAGCTTGATGCACCAAGAGCCACCATTTGGTCTTGTGATATATTTGGATGGATTATCCTCTCTTGCCCAGGTGCTTTCTGGCATCTTTTGGAAACTTGCCATCCTCTGGTTGCTGTCTGTAGTTTGTGACTAAAGGGAACCTCCATATTCAGAGGTCTCCAAATTCCAGTGCAAGGAGGCAACATCAGGGGCAAGTCTCAGTTCTGTGTTGGCCTCTGTAGTAACTGGTTGGCCAGTGAGTGAGACAGGCTGCTGAACTAGATGGACCTACTGGTCTTGTCTTATGTTCTTCTGCTCTTCCCTGCAAGAGCTGAGTTTTGGAGGTTCCTGACTCAGTTCCAGATGCTGCCAGCCAGACCTGAGAGCGATTTCTGCCCTTCAGCTGTGTGGAAGGGATGTGGGGTGGGGGCTTTTGTTGCTGTCTCAGTGAGTTGCCTCTCCTTCCCCAGACCCCGGGGCTGACGCCTCTCTCTGTGGCATGGCAGCCACCAGTGCATCCGGAACCAACGCTGTACGCTACGGCACCATGCGCCACAATGTGCTGAACTTGCAGGTGGTACTTCCTGATGGGAGGGTGCTTCATACTGCTGGGCGGAACCGGAGGCCCAGGTACGTCACAAAGCTGCTTTCTGGAAGCCGCATCACACCTTTCCTTAAGTCTCTGCGTTGGATTTTCTAGCACGTGTCACACCAGGCTGGGAGTTTTTATTTAACAGAAGCCCCTACAGCACATGGATGGGCATGACCTGTCCGATTTCCTTTGCATGTCTTTTTGACGCATGCTTGCTGCTTATCATTCGCTCTGGTTCATGTTGCAGACGTTGATTCAAAAGGGTGCTAGTGGCTACAGCCTGAGGCTGCATTTGGAAAGAAGAGAGCCCGCTGAGCTGGAGAAAGTGCAGAAGAGGGCAACCACAATGACTGAGGGGCTGGGGTACCTTTCCTATGAGGAGAGGCTAAAGAGACTGTGGCTTTTCAGTTCAGGCAGAAAAGGTGGCCGAGAAGGGGACGTGACAGAGGCCTACAAAATTATGCACAGGGGAGAGAGTGGATGGAGAGAGGGGTTCTTTGAAGGGGTGAACAAACATGTGGACAAGGGGGATCCAATAGATATTGTTTACCTTGACTTCCAGAAGGCTTTTGATAAAGTTCCTCATCAAAGGCTCCTAAGTAAGCTCAAAAATCATGGGATAAAAGGACAAGTCCTTTTATGGATCAAAAACTGGCTAATTAATAGAAAACAGAGAGTGAGTATAAATGGGCAGTTCTCCCAGTGGAGGGGGGTAAGCAGTGGGGTACCACAGGGATCAGTACTTGGTCCACTGCTTTTTAACTTGTTCATTAATGATTTGGAGTTGGGAGTAAGCAGTGAAGTGGCTAAATCTGCGGATGATACGAAGTTGTTCAGGGTGGTGAAAACCAGTGAGGATTGTGAGGCACTCCAAAGGGATCTGTCAAAGATGGGCGAGTGGGCGTCAACATGGCAAATGGGGTTCAATGTGGCCAAGTGCAAGGTGATGCACATTGGAGCCAAAAATCCTAAATATAAATACACGTTGATGGGGTCTGAACTGGCAGAGACTGATCAAGAGAGAGATCTTGGAGTTGTAGTAGATAACTCACTGAAAATGTCGAGACAGTGTGTGACTGCAATAAAGAAGGCCAATGCTATGCTGGGGATTATTAGGAAGGGTATTGAAAACAGATCAGCCAATATAATAATGCCCCTATATAAATCAATGGTGAGACCTCATTTGGAATACTGTGTGCAGTTCTGGGCACCACACCTTAAAAAGGATATTATAGCTTTGGAAAAAGTGCAGAAAAGGGCAACTCGAATGATAAAAGGGTTGGAACACTTTCCCTATGAGGAAAGGTTAAGGCGCTTAGGGCTCTTTAGCTTGGAGAAACGACGACTGAGGGGTGACATGATTGAGGTTTATAAGATTATGCATGGGAAAGAGCAGGTAGAGAAAGAGGTACTTTTCTCCCTTTCTCACAATACAAGAACCCGTGGGCACTCCATGAAATTGCTGAGCGGTCGGGTTAGAACGGATAAAAGGAAGTACTTCTTCACCCAAAGAGTGATTAACACATGGAATTCACTGCCACAGGAAGTGGTGGGTGCTACAAGCATGGACGGCTTCAAAAGGGAATTAGATAAGCATATGGAGCAGAGGTCCATCAGTGGCTATTAGCCACAAGGTATAGCTAGGGGCTCTGGGGCAAGTGATGCTCTGTCTTCTTGGTGCTTGGGGGGGGTCAACAGTGGGAGGGCTTCTAATGTCCTGGCCCCACTGCTGGACCTTTTCCCCCTCTCCCTAGATACTAGAGCTTGGGAGAATCCAAGAACATTGATTCAAGCTGGACAACAGGAGTGATTTTTCAAAAATTGGAGCACACTGCCAGAGGATGTCATGATGGCTACAGACATAGATGGCTTTAAGAGGGGATCGGACGAATTCAAGAGGTCCATCAGTGGCACTGGCTACAACGCAAAAAAAGGAACCAGGGAGCTCAGGGTAGCATGCACAGTTCTCCCTTTGTCTGTTCAGTCCTTACGACTACGCTTTGAGGCCGGTCGGGCCAAGATTGAATGATGGATCCCAGGCTCTCCCGCAGGCTTCCTGGCAATGTTGGATTTGGCTGCCACTGGGAACATTACCGCAGGCTCCTTTGTCCAGGCGAGGGATTCCTACAAGGCCGAAGGGTTGAAAACCACTGGCTGAATGTTACTGCTGGCTCTCTGAGACTTGCATGTTTTGCACAGCGCCTAGCCCGGCATGGATATTATTTTGCTCATCACTTAGGAAAGGGATGGTAGCTCTCTGAAATCCGTGCCTCTCTTTCACTTCCAGGAAGAGTGCAGCTGGTTACCAACTCACCGGCCTCTTTGTCGGCTCGGAGGGGACCCTGGGTCTGATCACCCAGGCCACCCTACGCCTCCACGGCATCCCCGAAGCCACAGCGGCAGCCACCTGTGCCTTTCCAAGTGTGCAAGCTGCCGTGGACAGCACCGTGCAGGTTCTGCAAGCTGGGATTCCCATTGCTCGCATTGGTAAGACCGGGGAGCTGTCAAGGGGAGCTGAGAGGGTGGGGGTGCGGCAAGGAAAAAGTGAAGCAGATTGCGTGCTCAGCAGGCTAAAAAACCTGGGATGCCTCTTCCCTTTTGCCTCGCTGTCTCACAGCAGAGCTACCAAGAGGCCTCGTTATCAGGCCGTCATTTAGCGTTCTGAACTCTGGAATCACCTTTGGAGTTTCACAGAACTTTGGGGCTCTGAGCCAACCAATCCAAATCGGTACCAAACAGCCGTGATCTTCAGCCTTTCTAGACCCCAGACCTTACTCTTTTAACCTACATGTGGCAGCAGGGGGTGCTACAGTCATGTGACAGGAAGAGGAGGAGCCAGAGTAGTTATGAAGAAAATGTCCAGGCCATCACTCTGGGGAACCTAAGGTCATAACCTTCCTGCTGGTGAGGGATAACGGACTCAATACTGCAGGGATAGTGTTGCCAGCTCCAGGTTGGGAAATACCTGGATATTTGGGGGGGCGGAGCCTGAGGAGGGTGGGGTTCGGGGTACAGTCCCAGAGTCCAACCTCCAAAGTGGCCATTTTCTCCAGGTGAACTGGTCTCTGTCACCTGGAAATCAGTTGTAATAGTGGGAGATCTCCAACTACCACTTGGAGGTTGGCAACCCTACACAAGGATGTATGGAGCACTGGAGGACTGATGACTGAGAAAGGCTGGGCTATGGTTGGTGAGTGGAGGAGAGAATGCAGAGGAGAGGAGGGTGCCTCTGAGCCTACCTGGGCTATAATGGAGGAGTCTTCTTTGAGATCAAGTGGCCTCGTTTTGCTATCCTGTTGCTCCTCTGTGTGTGTGTGCCAATAGAGGAAGCAGGAA
>NW_015164189.1:203786-204921 GCF_001447785.1 Gekko japonicus
TGAAAAAAAAAGCCAGGCCATTTCCAAAAAACAACCCCCCCCCCCCATAGTATCCCTTTAGGGGCTTATGACCCAGTAGGTGGAGCTCCACAATTTAATTAAGGGTCCTGACTCTGAACCCATTGGTTGCAAAAAGCCCCCTTTGTAGAATGAATCTTCCTGCCAAGGCTTAGCCATCTCATCTGTACAGGCTAAAAACTAATTGCCATTGGTCAAGCTGCTGTTGCATCAGAGAATGCTCACCAACATTCTAATTTCTGACGGGAAGAAGGAAGCAAAACAAGAGGTGGCTTGGGTGGAATAAGCATCAGAGGGGGAGGACTATGTGCAGGCAGGACTGTGTGCTCTGGGGGTGCTTCTGTAGTAGTACTCATACCAGTGTGGTGTAGTGGTTAACAGCGTTGGACTAGTGTCTGGGAGACCAGCGTTCGAATCCCCACTTGTGCCGTGGAAGCTCCCGGGGTGACCTTGGGCCTGTCACACACTCTCATCCTAATCTACCTCAAAAGGTTGTTGTGAGGATAAAATGGAGGAGAGGAGAACGATGGAAGCCACTTTGGGTCCCCTTAGTTCATTTGTAGAAATGAACAAATAAAATGTATGTTTGTGAGCACTGTGAGAGCAGAACCAGAAGAGACGCTGAGAGTTCTGTTTATGGTGGTATCTGCTGCCACCAGGAAATTTTATGCTTTTACTTTTGCTTACTGGTTTGGTAGACCGAGTTCAAGGCTCACGAGGAACTATGTGGTCCTGGGAAGTAGGTCATTCAGAGCTGGTATAAACTTTGATAAAAGAGGATTTATTGAAATAAATACTAAATAAGAGGGTGGTACAATGTAACTAGTAATGTGTAAATGATGAACAATTGCTTTGGTATCACACACAATCTTCTCCCTCACTGACAGGGATCTTTTCATGTAACTTTGTAACACTTGTTTATCTCAATGCCATATGTGTTCACTGTTTCTCTCCCATTTGTTATGACACTCAGACTTTCCTTTAACTGTTGGTCACTTAAACTTTACTGTTTCCTATACATTCAACTTTCAGCTTTCTCTCTCTGTCTCACTGAACAACCGCAGCTGTCAGCTTATAACTGCTTCAATATGCAGGCCTGCTCAAATCAGGGCAACAG
>NW_015164189.1:204935-250113 GCF_001447785.1 Gekko japonicus
GAAATAGGAGAATTAAGCCCCGCCCCCGTGCCATTTTCCTGGCCTGAATGCCCCCATGAAACTGCAGGGTGCCCTGTTGGACAGATATACAGGTCTTGATATGCCCAGTGGTACAGATAGCTGTGTGAGGGGATATTTGTCAGGGAATTGGCATTGAGGGTGAGAGGGAAGTGCTAAAGACAGAAGCAGAGTCTTTAGGCCAGGGGGGTCAAACATGCGGCTCAGGGGTCAGATCAGGCCCCCGGAGGGCTTTCTATCAGGCCTGCAGTGGAACTGGCTGTCTTCTGTCTGCTTCTTCTTCCAGTTCTGCTGCTGCTGCATCATTGTAGGTTTGCAGCTTACAGATACACACCTGGACAGCATACTCAAGATTGCAACAGCACAGACATTTTAATGCAATAATTCAGAGAAAGAGGTGTCAGTTATCCGACACTGTTAAATAAACAAAATATTGCAAGAGTGCTAATGTTTTTAAAGCGTGTTTTTATTTTAAGTTTAAAAAAAACCCCTTTCTGTTTGTGTCCTTTATAAAAAGTTTATATCTCCACTACTTGGCATTACCTTTTATGACACACGTGGCTCGGCCCAACAAGGTCTCATTTAGGTCAGATCCAGCCCTCAGAACAAACGAGTTCGACACCCCTGCTTTAGGCAGTCGAATGCGATGAAACGTTTTGCTCGCTTTTTGTTCCACGTTCTGCCGAGTGATGCCCCCTCTTCCTGTTCCCGCTGCTCCAGAATTCCTAGACGAGGTCATGATGGTTGCCTGCAACCGCTACAGCGGCCTCAGCTACCCGGAATTGCCCACCCTCTTCTTGGAATTCCACGGCAGCGAGCAAAGCGTAGAAGAGCAGGTGCAGGCGACAGGTAAGCCCTGTGGAGGAGGGCCACGGGCCCCAACAAGGCAGGGAACGTGGGTGCACACGCGGAAGCGACTGTACGACCAGCCGAGAGGGTGGCACTGCGGCTGTGACATAAGGCTTCCTCTGCAGGAGAGATTGCGCAGCTGAATGGCGGATCGGAGTTTTTGTGGGCCCGGGAGCAGGAAGCCCGGAACCAGCTGTGGAATGCACGGCATAACGCCTGGTACGCCGCACTGGCCCTTCACCCTGGCAAGAAGGTGAGCGGGCGGGAGGTCTGGAGATATGCTCCACCTGCAGAATACATACATGAATCTGCCTTGTGCTGAATCAGACCATTTGTCTATCAAGATCAGTATTATCGCCCTGACCTGGCGAGCCCAATCTTATCAGATCTCGGAAGCTAAGCAGGGCCAGCCCTGGCAGGTCTTTGGATGGGAGACTTCCAAAGAACACCAGGGCCAGGAGGCAGAGGCAGGCTATCAAGCCACTTCTCTGAACGTTCTCCATGCCCCAGTAGGAGTCACCAGAGGTTGCCATGACTTCCAGGCATGGGCACGCACACACAAAAATGCAAAAATACCCCCCCAAAAAAGAGCAGTATTATCTACTCAGACTGACAGCAGCTCTCCAGAGTCACAAGTGGAGGTCTTTCAGGTCACTTACTACCCAATCCCTTTAATTGGAGATGTCAGGGATTGAACCGGGGATCTTCTGCATGCCAAGCAGAGGCTCTTCCACTGAACTGCAGCCTCTCCCATGTATCTGAGGAAGTGTGCTGCGATTCATGTAAGCCCATATTGAAACATATGATGTTAAGACTTTACGGTGCCATTGGACTTTCCTTTTGTTGTAGGGCTTGTCAGATGCTTAGTAAAATTACTGTTATTAAGGGCAAGCAGTGGTACATGGCTTGTAGACCGCTTCTCCCCACTCCCTTCAGTCTTCTATGCTTAGCCAGTTTGATACAGAGCCAGTTTGGTGTAGTGGTCAAGTGTGCGGACTCTAATCTGGGAGAACCAGGTTTGATCCCCCACTCCTCCACTTGCAGCTGCTGGAGGACCTTGGGCAAGCCATAGTTCTGTCAGAGCTGTTCTCTCAAGGACAGTTCTGGAAAGAACTCTCTCAGCCCCACCTACCTCACAGGGTGTCTGTTGTGGGGAGGGGAGGGGAAGGGAAAGGAGTTTGTAAGCCACTCTGAGACTCTGAGTGAAGGGCGGGGTATAAATCCAATCTTCTCTTCAGCCCTGCAACTTGGCTCACTTACTTCAGTGCTAGGGCACTGCACAGGACCCATAGCTTAGCGGTAAAAGCATCTGCTTTGCATGCATTAGGTCCCAGGTTCAGTTCCTGGCATCTTCAGATAAATGGGCCTGATAGCAGGTGATGTGAAAGACCTCCACCTGAGACCTGGGAAACCAGACTGCCCTTGGTAGATCAGGGGTCTGACTCTGTATAAGGCAACTTTATGTGGGGTGTGTGTGTGTCCTCTTGCCCTTACCACACATAATAGACTGGATTGTGTAGATTAGTAGATGGCAAGTAGGTCAGTGAATCGTTTAGCCTTGGTGGCATAGCGTGGAGGGGTCTTTTTCCAGGGGGTGTCTTCTTGAAAGGGCCAGTAAGTATTTGAAGACACCCCCACCCCCAACTTCTACCTCCCTATTTGGATAGGCAAAAAAACTTGGTGATCTCATGCTCTGGCAGGCTGAGGATATTTATGCTTCACCTTCTCTCTCTGTCTCTGCTCCCTCTCACCCCCCTTAGGGTTATTCCACTGATGTGTGCGTTCCCATCTCTCGCCTCCCTGCTATTTTGGTGGAAACCAAGCAAGATCTCATCGCCTCCAGACTCACAGGTAGGGAGCCTCTGTTGTTGGGAGGGAGATGAGGAGAGGTTCGCTTGTTCCCCGAGAGGCTGGAAGGAGGATTTGGCCACTTCTGACAATGTTTGGTCGCTCCTCCCATCCAGCAATGCTCAGGTATTACTTTGTTATTTATTGGGTGGCAGAGAGATGGTAGGGGAGCCAAGCTAGTTCCAAAAAGCAAGCCAAGGGATCAGATTCCCAGTTGTTTTTGATCCTCATCTTATGCGCATTTCCCTCACTCTCCGCTTTCCTTGGGAAAAAAACCCAGCCAGTTCTTTCTCTGTGGTCTCAGTGCATGCCCACCAATTGGGATTCTGTGGCAGTGTTCAGAGCTAAACTGGAGGGGAAAAATTCAACCTGCCCAAGTCGAGAGGGCGTTAAGGCACATGCCTTGAGGGGCGTGGCTTTCTGTACATACCTCTCTGGGAGGAAGGGAGGGGTAAGCAGCATGAGAATAAAATGTTTGCATAGTATTATTCTTTTTAGATCTTCATTATGCCCCAAGTGGGAGGAAGGGATCCATACTTGGTGTAAAAGTTCTTCCTCTGTGCAATATGTAACCGATCACTAAGGCTTATGTGGGACTAAGACTAGGGTGTAAATTCTTTACTGCCTTGTGCCTCTAGGCCCTATTGTCGGCCACGTTGGAGACGGTAACTTCCACTGCCTCTTGATTTTTGATCCTGAAGATCCAGGCGAAAGTGGGCGAGTGAAGGAATTTGCTATGCGGCTAGCCAGGTAGGGTGTGACTCCCTCCCACGGCTGGGTCTGGGGGAGTGGCTAAGCTTTTCCCACTTGCCTGGGGAAGGTAAACTATGGTGGGCCCCTGCTTCCTAAGGAGAAGGAGCTCACAGCTTTCTGCTGTTAAGGACACATGCGGTGCGGGGTTGCTGGCCTTTAGGCCAGTGGAGGTCATATGGGGTTCACTGAAGCTGCTTCCATACGGACGTTTTTCTCCAACTTTGTTTCCTTAGAGTAGGTATGCCCTGTCATCCTCTAATTTCCCACTTTGCAGGTCTTCCCGACCCTGGCATGCTGTCTCTCAGACATACTTTACTTTGTTCATTTCCAAAGATAGCTCCCATTTTTCAAGGTCTCATCTCCATTGGCACCATTGGCCTTCAGTCATTTCCCCACACCACCACTAGAGGGCTTTTAAAAAGTCAGTGATTGCTATAGCAGTACAGCAGTTGCTAGTTAAAACAACAAAAAACATCCTGTGGCACTGCAAGGAATCAGTGCCTCTCAATGCCTTGAGAGGGAGGAGAGCCTGGCAAACACACCTCTTCCCGCTGCTTCCAGCTGTGGCCAAGCAGGAGGGGAGACCCACCCACGCAAGCAGAGCAGCAGGAAGAGCTGTCCACCCAGTCTCCTCTCCCCGGTCTTGTGCAGCGTGCTGCTTCAGCTCCTCCCTCCCCACCCAGCTTTGCTTCCCCTGCTGGACTCTCATTGGACTCTCGCTTTGAATCAGCCAGGCTCTCACGTTTTGCTTTTCTTCTCCCCTAGGCGTGCGTTGGCCATGGACGGCACCTGTACAGGGGAACATGGCGTGGGCCTAGGCAAGCGGCAGCTTTTACGAGAGGAGGTCGGCGAGGTGGCCCTGTCCACCATGCGGCAGATCAAGGCCACGCTGGACCCTAAGAACCTCATGAACCCTGGGAAGGTCTTGTGACACCTCAGACTGGCTGCCTTGGCACTGTAGCTAAACACACACCATTCACCACACGTACTCCCTTGACCCAAGGACGAATCTGCTGGCTCCTGCCTTGCGTTGTGTCTGCACTGCAAAATTAAACCATTTGGCTGCCTTACCTTTGCCTTCTCCCAAGAAATTGTGGTCAGTGTCATTCTTCCAGGGAGAGGACGACGACGACTCCAGTACTTTACTGCTGGCTGCCCCAGCTGTGTATACCAGTTTCCCCCTAAGGTTTTACCCGTAAATTGACCTTTGTCTGAGGATTGAACTGCCAGGACTCGGCTGACACCCTTCCATCATAACATCTGTACTGGTAGCTGGAATCAAAATAAAGCTGCCTGTGTTATCTATTATGAACGCACAGGGGTGGAATCTTGGTGAAGCCTTCATGGCTATAAGTGCCTAACTGCATATTACATTGTTCCCGGGGGATGTCCCCGGACTGGGTGGAGAGAAGAGGTTTGGCTCTTTCCCACACATACCATTTTCCTAACCTGAAATTTATCTCGTTCATTTATAACCTGCCTTTCTCCACAAAGGGGACCCAAAAGGGCTTTCGTCATTCTCCTCTCCTCCGTTTTATACTGGCAACAAACCTGTGAGGTAGGTTAGGCAGAGTGTGTGTGACTGGCCCAAGGTCACCCAGCGAGCTTCCATGGCACAAGCAGGGATTCAGACCTTGGTCTCCCGGATACCAGTCCAACACTCTTAAGGACTACACCCCCACTGACTCTCCGGGGTACATCAGTTGTCATGTTGGGGGCTGAGTGTGTACTGATGAGCTGCAAAGCAAACTGCTGCCTTCCCCACCATATCAGGGAACTGGCACAGGAAGGGGTGAGGTCTAAGCCCCCTCTCTCCATGCACTACAATCCTACATCTTCCCTTTGTGCCTGGGAAACTAGAACGCACCCCAACCCCTGAGGGTGTCCCTGGAGAAAACACAATGCATAGGTAAGATCCTTAGAAGCTGCCTCACTGTGGACAGACAGGCCAAAGAAAACACATTTGCTTCACGTACAGTAGTAGGAAGAAGAGTGGAAAACATAATCAGAAGTGCTTTCAGCTCAAGTGGTCCTTGATTTTACTCTCCCCTGAAAGCTTTCATCAAGCCTTTCTAAAGTGTGGAAGTAGCTGTCACTCCTTGCGAAGAGCGAGTGCACAAGGACACGGGCGCACCTGGGAGCAGGCTTATGGGTCTGCCTAGCTCACAAAGCAGTTCTCTTCCCTCACCACCTACGCCAGCTTGCAGATCAGTGCTCTTCATCCACCCCACCCACTGGTTTGTCCATCTTCACGCATCTAGCCTTTTCAGAATGCCATGGGAAAAGCTAGCCAAAAACTATTGTATACATCCTGGCAGTAGAAAGTGCTGTCAAATCACAGAGTAATGGTGACACAGAGTATTTTTTGAGGCAACACAGGTGGTTTACCATTGCCTGCCTCGCATAGCTACCCTGGTCTTCCTTGATGCTCTCCCATCCAGGTACTAACCAAGGCCAACCCTGCTTAGCTTCCAAGATCTGGTGAGATCAGGCTAGCGTGGGCCGCCATCATCCTGGGCTGTACTAATCTATCCCAGTCTAAGTCAATTAGGACCACCTCCCTCACCTTCGGGGGGGGGGAGATGCCAAGTACAGGCTCATCGCTGCCAACACAAGATGCCATCATGGTGGGAGGCAGAGTCACACGGCCTTATGCACTGGAACACAAGTCCTAGGGATGCGCAGTGTACCTATGCACCCCAATCTATCTTTCTGGTCCTCCAGTGACCAGGGGAGATGGTTTTACTTTCAGCTGTGTCAGAAATTGCAGTTCTTTTGCTTTGTCTCACAGAACATACTCTTGCTAAAATCCAAAGCCTTACTGTTTCTGCATCACCCCCTTTTCATGGGTTCAGTGCCTTGGTCAAGCATCAGAGGGACAAGTGGGAACTGTGACTGGATGGAGAGGGCTAGACTATGCTCTTAGTCAAGAAGGGGGTGACCCCATCAGAGTGGGGACTGTATGTAAACCCCCTTCTGCCTGTCCTAATGAGGGGGGCAGTAGGCAGACAATACCAAAGTCCACACTGTCTGCTCAGACTGGCAGTGGCTGTCCAGGATCTCAGGCTGAGGTCTTTCACATCACCTAGTACCTGATTGTTTTAACTGGAAATGTAAGGGTAGAACCTGGGACCTTCTGCATACCAAGCAGGTGCTCTACCGCTGACCCATGGCTCCTCCACAAATTGCGCCTTTGTGCAAAGGAGGACGACACTGACTCTCAAAGTCCCTGCTTAGCTGAGCTACACAGCATCTTAGCAAAGCACATCTTACAGTATTTCTTAAAGATAGTCTGACTTTTTCTTTTTTTTAAAAAAACCCTCTTCTGAGTTAGGAAATCCCAAAGGGGGAGGAGCAACCATTCTAAGCCCACCCCTGCAATGTGTCTTGTGAAGGTGTTCAGACCTTGCAGGTAGCATTCAGACGGATGCTAAGCACTTTCTTCACAGCTCTTCATTCTTATGAAGGACATACCTTCTATGGGAAAACACACCATCTGACCGGTTTCACACCTCAAGATCACCAGAGAGAAGCTCTGGTGTAGCTCATGATTCAGGGGATTGGGGGAGAGGAGGGAAGCACAGAATGTGATACTGGTTTTGAAATTCCGTCACCTGACCACCTAGCCTGTGTTTTTTGCAGTGCATCAGTGCTATCCCCCCCCCCCAAGCACTACAGGACCCCCTTTTTTTGTAAGGGTAACTGACACACGGGAAACTCCTCCTGATTACATGCTGCTTTGCTGGAGCTCTCTAGAACCCTCAAATTCCAAGGCAACTTCCTGGCAGCCTTGCTGGCCCTGAAGTTCAGGCGTGAACCCTAGAGAAGAAAAAGTCTCGCAGAACACCTTGCCTGAACCCCCTGCCCGCCCCTTTCCCCAATCCCTCAGATGACCAAGACAGCCGAAATAAAATAACAGTGACTATTTTATTGAACATTATTGAATACCATATCAAAACACCTTGACTAATAGGGGAAGCTTCCCTTCCCAAGCTTTAAAGTTTGTTTGTTTTTTTGTAATTTTTGTTGTTTTTTTTAACTATATAAATACAGATACCTTTTCCCTGCTGGATGATGGCTGCCGGCAGGGGCTTTTCCCATGGCTGAGACATTCTCCACTTCGTGCTCAAACGTGGATCGGGGTGGGAGGTTGGGGGGGGGGGTAACGTGTGTGTCTCTGTGCCACTTCACAACTCAGGCTCATTTCCCACGCAGGGCGGAGAGAGAGGTTCAGGCATCTTTAGCAGGACACTTGTGAATGGCCACAGCCCTTCAGGATGTCCCCACGACTGCCCTGGAGTGAGAAGTTCAAACCGAGACTCGCTAAGGAGGGAGGGGGGGAAAAAACCAGGGGACTTTTGGCAATGAGGTGTGGCGTCCCCCAGGAAAAGGCAAAGGGGGTGGGGTGGGAGAAGAGATTCAGCTTCTCAGGTGCTGAATAGCTCTAGCAGGGAGGCCAAGAGGATGCAGTCTTGTAAACATCACCAGGAACACACATCAGTTGACACGAAATGGCTGTTTTTGTAAACACTTGAAAGACAAACCTACAACGCCTTCAAAAAACGAGACAGAAAAAATGCCCTTTCCTCCTCAGGGTGTGGGTGGGATTGAGGGTGGGTGGGGGTGTCGTCTCTCTTCCTGGTTCCAAGGAAAAAGAAGAAGAAGAAGAAGAAGAAAAAAAAAATCACCTTTTCAGTGCAAAAAGTGTGGCCCGCATATAGCGGGAGGACAAAAGTTCCTTGTCAAAACGGTGGCAACCCTCTCTCGTGCTCCATTTGGCTGGCAGCCAGATCCAGACCAAACATCATGATGCCTCTGGGGACGGGGTGTCCGCAGCACCTTGGACGTGCTGGGCCTCCCCCCCCCCCCCCCGCCCCAGTTGAAGGCTGCCAAGGTACGGCTCTGCAAAGGTAGTGGCTTCTCTTTGGGGTCTTGTCTGCCCTTTTAAAGTCAAGAAGTAACACAACCCCCCCCCAAAACGCTGTCGTCCCGCAGGGTTCCAGAGTAGCTTTGGAGGAGGGAGTGGAGAGGAAGAGGCAAATGGAGGGGATTACCTGTCGAGAGGAACAGATCAACATATCAGCAGGCATGCAGACAGCGGACAAAAAAAGCCCCCACGTGCTGTGTGTTTCCCTGCACTTCCCCAGCTCCCATGGTAGCTGTTCTTCCCAACCCCATGCACCCCTGGAGTGTTTTTCAGGTTTTCTCTTTTTTTAAAAAAATGACAAACACACACGTCAATTACCTTTTTTTAAAAAATGAAAAACTCAAAAATCACAACCACCATCCTAAACTTCACAGGTCTGTTGTCTGGACCTGAAAACTAAATAAAGAAGAAAAAAATGAAAAAAAATCACAAAAAATGGCCAAAACCTCACAGAGGAGGAGGAGGAGCAGAGAAAAATGCCCATTATGGGGGCAGGAAAAATGAAGCCAATGTGGGTGTGACCAGAAAAGTTCTAAGATCCAGACTTCCCTGCAGCATATCCAGGGAAAATCCAGAAGGGGTATACAAAACTGTCATGATGCTGTGAGGAAGGGGGGGGGGGGGGGGGGAGGCTCCATCAGCTTCCCATTAGCATCAGTGCCAAACCAAGGACTTTGATGTGGAAGCAATTGTTATGGATGCATCCATGTGGAGGTTTTCATCCTCCTTGGCTTCCAAACCCTGCAGTGGAGTTTTGTGAGGAGAGCACCCACTAAACATTGTCTGCTAATCATCCACTTCTTATTGTTCTCAGTACATCGTTTCTCAAACCTGTTTTTGGTATGGTCTTTCCAGACAGAATGCAGCTCAAACGCATTAGCAAGCTGGATGGGAGGGCATGGATTTTAGAAAGTAGCACCCAGTGTGGAACTATTTTCCTTCCCTCATCCCTTGGTGCCGTCCCAGTTTCCTCTGGAAAGAGGGCGATCGCTGCCAGATGTTGTATGGAAGCTCCAAAAGAATAGACGCACTCCTGTTTGGAAGCCAATATGGAGAGAGAAAAAAACCTCCATGTGCAAGCAAGCCTTGTGGATTTCAGAATGTTGGGACAAGTTTCTAAGAAGAAGTGCAAGGCACAGTTCTCCTGTGCTGAAGCTCCCTGCAAAATTGTGTACATTAGGGGGTCCCCAACCTTTTTGAACTGTTGGCACATCTGGAATGCTGACAAAGGGTGGCCGCCGTGACCATAAAATGGCTGCTGCAGGAAGTGAAGCCAACCACACACAGGAAGCCCAAATGCAGGGGAGAAGGAGAGTGATTAGAAAATAAACTGGGAAAGAGGGGTAATAAAAGCAATGCTGTGGTGGCATCTGCCACTGAAACAATATTCTTTACTTTGCACAGCCAATCAAATCTTCAGTGGCAAATCAGAAGCCCAATTGGGCAAGAGTCCCATCTGGCCACACCCACTTTCTAAAAACACTTAGTGGGCATGGGCACCAATGAAAGTGTTCACAGGCACCTTGGCACCCATGGGCACCACTCTGGGCACCCGAGTGTAGACTCAACAAAACAGCTTTTTAATCATCTGCCAGTACGTGTGGATGGGCATGCATTGGAGTGGGTAGTATCAACATCAATGCCCAGAAACAGAGGCCTATTTCTTGCAACAACAAACAAAAAAAATATATAGCACTTGCCTGTTTGCTGTATAAGAAGAACAAGAGTTGGTTTCATACCCTGCCCTTCACTACCCAAAGGAGTCTCAGAGCGGCTTACAATCGCCTTCCCTTCCCCTCCCCACAACAGACACCCTGTGAGGCAGGTGGGGCTGAGAGAGCTCTGAGAGAACTGTGACTGGTCCAGGTCACCCAGCAGGCTTCATTGGGCAGGAGGAGTGGGGAATCAAACCCGGTTCTTCAGATTACAGTCTGCCACTCTTAACCACTACACCAAGCTGGCTTGCAAGACAAATGGCTCACCTGGGGAGAGATCTGCAAGCATTGCTAGAGTCAATCTGAAGGGTGCTCCGGGCATGATCTGTTCACTTCAAACCAGGAATCTATACAGCTGCAAAAGAAGAGGAGGGAGTCAGAAAAGGATCCATCACTACACGTCACCATGGCCAGTGCAGGCCTTTTGAAAGGGAACCAAAGTCGAACACCTACTCAGCCATTGTCATTTCAGACGCTGTCATTTCCACAGGGGGATGGGCTGCATGATTTCCTCATTGTTGCTGCAGCTGCTAATATGGTGCAACAGCAACAGGGCTTCCACATGGCAAGGTTTCCTCCAATTTTCCTTGCCCAGTTTCCCCAAGGCAAACATTTTGGAGGACTTAAAAAAAAATCAGCAGGATAGATCATTAAAACATCATTGCTGTGACAATCCATAGTAGAGGTTTAACAGGAAAGGCATAAGTCTGCAACAAAAGAGGTTAGAATCTTACTTTGTTAAAAAAAAATGCAAACAGGGAATTGAAAGAACTTGATAGGCAGATTGTTACAGCAATAACACAGTCATGTCACTGCTGATTTTTATTTTAAAAGACAAAACCCTCCAATGATGGGCAGGGAAAACTTCCCTGATGTTGGCAGGACCTGGGAGATCCAAACTTTCCTGTCTACATGGATGCTGCCCCAGCTCTGCTACACTCTTGTACAAAATGTCGTAGCAAAGGAGGTTTGGAAAAGATCTCCAAGAGACGGCCAAACCCCAGGAGGTGCACCAGGATGGCATGTGGAAGCAGGGGGAGGTGGGGACCAGGGCAAACAACCCATGTGACAAGGAAAAGTATTATCAGCCCATACCTTTTGAGGAAGGAAGAAGCACCCAGAAGAGTTCTACAAACCCTTGTGGAGGGGGCTGAAGGAAGAGCTCGGGCTTTGGGGTAGCCTCAAGCAAGCCAAGTCATTGTCGCTCCACAACCAGTAATGCTCCAGAAAGGGCGGAGCTCACACTGTACCTCTTGTGGTAAATGCACAGGCAGGGAAGCCGAGCTATCGTGTCCCCCTGCAGGAGTTCTTCCAGGCAGATTACACACTCGCCTGCATCCTTTGTTAGCACATCGTCTGCAAGGAGACAAAGAGAAAAGGCAGCTGGGTGACGAGGTGCAGCCACAAGCAGGAACAAAAGGCGCACATCTCCATGCTGCCCTGGCATTGTTCCACTGTGTGTGTGTGTGTAGAAACTCAGGCCGATAAACCAAACAGAGCCCTGCCTCCTTATGGGTTTGCACAAGATCTATCAATACAAGTCCCTGGCCTTCTCACCCAACTCTGGTCTCAGAGGCCTCGTGTGCCCCTGGCTCTTCTGTAGTATATGGGAACAGAGGACACTTTAAGAAAGGGAGCAGGATTGGAGTCTATTCCACTGTTTAACAAATGCATTACCTTGCTCTTACTGCATTGTTTCCTACTTCTGCAGTTCCATTTTTTGCACAATTTATGTCCTATCTTGTTTGATAATCCTTTTTGCCTAGTTTGTCATTTTCGTCATCCTGGTCCTATTGGACTGTTTGCTGGATGTCTCCAGCTGCTTGACTCCATTGTCTTAACACTGGGTAATCCTCCTTTGTGTCTCAGCACTTAAGTAAATAAATAAAAATCAGGTATCTTTCAAAATAAACTACGTCACAGCAACTGTTCTATAAACAACAGCCCATGGTCCCTCCCCACCTGAAGTCCAAAGGGGTGCAGGTCTGGAAACCAGTTTAACTACAGAGTGAGAACTATCCCATGGTTGTGTTAGGAAACTTCCATTTCTCCCATTCCCATGTTGGACCCGCTGACTGCCAAGTCCACATACTACAGGTTCCTTTTGTTAACATGACTGGTCGATAGTGAAAGGTTCGGCCAAATGGGGTGTGCAACCCACTTTAAAATCCAGCAAGCTGCTTCGTCACGCCTGCCAGCCCTTCTCTAGCTTCTGCTAGATCAATTGAGAAAGCCATGACATGCTTTAGGATAGAAGAATGCAGCCACCATGGTGCAGGGACGGAAAAGCATTCTTTGTACAGACATTCCCTATCCGGGCAGCTGTGTAGTCATGGGGGCACAGTTGCATTCACTGGAACTGCAAGTTAACAAGCAAGTGTGATCAACCAATTTAAAATTTGAACTGCAGATTTAAAGAGGCCGCAGTGCACTTGAGAAAAGTTACTAGTTTTACGGAAGACTTCTGGCTTGTATGAAAAGAAATATCTTTCCTTCAGCCAAGGAAGATTTAGCCCAGAGCCAAACAACTCTGGACACTGCTGTAATTAAGAATGGATGTGTTGAAGGTCAAAAGAAGAAATGGGAGAAATAACAAACACCCAATCTTGCAGAATAGGCATGGATTGAACTGCAGACACTGAGAGTGACTTCCAAGCCTTCAAAAACAAAAGCTGGCAATGAATGCAACACAGCTTCCACAGCCATGTCCCTTTTTTAAAGGGAAAAGCAAGGTTTAAATTTTGAAATTATTTCCATACAAGCAGTTCAATTTGGAATTCACAGGTTGGGGGGGGGGGGAGTCTTTCACAGGAAGGTTTTGTGTGTCAAACTGCAGGCTTCCTCACAATATCCTTGCCAGCTTATCGCATGTTCATGGTTTCCTGACCGTTTCTTCATGTTTCCTCAAAAATGGAGGAAAAGGTGGGCTGAGCAAATGCAGAGAAACAACAAATGGACAACAATGTCATGAAGGAGCTGAGGGGGGTGCTACAAACCATAGGAAAACCTCCATATGGAAAGACTGTAATGTAAAATTAAAGAAGCTTGATTATGGTGTAACACGAAACCTGAGCTAAAAAAACCCACATCATGGTTTGCAGCTAGCTGGCAAAACCATGGTTGGAAGTGGGTTTGCAAACCCAGATCGTGCTAATTGCAATGGGACAGAAATGATAAGCTGTTTACAGCCACTGCAGCACTTCCTGAGGCCCCAGCCCAGAGACTAGAGCACTGAGCTGATGGAGAACTATTTATTTATTTTATTTACATTTTTAATCACCTAATCCCCATTACTGTGGAGCTCTAGGCAAGGTATGAATTTAAAACAATAGAAACCATTAAAAAAAATCAAAACATATGATTCGTTAATTAAAATCAAGTGGCAAAATTTTGTGGTTCCCTCCCATTTCCGGCCTGTGGGTGCCTCATCGGGATTTTTTTTGGGGGGGAATTAGATCTTTCAGGGAACAGAGATCCAAGAAGGGTGCCAGCTAGAGTGAAAACCGTTGCTGTCCTCAAGCAAATGCCTGGCGGAACACTTCTGCCTTACAGGCCCTGTGGAATTGCACGAGATCCCGAAGAGCCCTGATGTTATTTGGCAGAGAATTTCAGCAGGCTGGAACTGGGGCTGAGAAGGCCCAGAGCCTTGGTCGAGGAGAGACAGATAATCTCTAGGGCCAGGGACCACCAGAAAGTTGTTCTGTGAAGAGCATAATGCTCTCCTGGGGGTGCACCAGAGGAGGTGGTCCTGCGGATACGTTGGCCTCATACCACTCAAAGCCTTAAAGGTAAAAACCAACACTTATAGCAAACCACTGTTCTGCGGGTTGATTTCTAACTCCAGGCATTTCCCTGGAATGTCTGTCCCATCTGTCCTGGTTTTGAATGTATAGTCCCCCTGCATTTACAACATACAGCACAGCAAGCATTTATTTTACAAAGTACATCACCTCTTGCTTGTGAAGACCTGTTGAGAAACAGACATTATTAACCCCCCCTCCCCCCCCGCAACAGACCTAAATGTACTGCTGGTTCCATAAATGTGGTCATGACAGCTTAAGCACACACACAGGCACAGCTCTCTTAAACAACAAGGTAGCTCTTCACCCACCCACCCATGTGCAGTTTGCATTCTTAAATTAAACTGCCATCTGCATCCAGGATGCCAACAGTGCTTGCAATAGTTCCAGGTGCATTAAAATCTAGTCAGTCAAATCCTTCGGTTGGTTAGAAGCCAGAGCATAGGCCGGAAGGATCTTTCATTGGGTGACGGCCCTGAACAAATCTGATACCCCAACTCTTCTAGAGGATCTCTCAGCACCAGCCAGAGAAGGTCTAGGACAAACTCCCTGCGAGAGGCAGTGGAGACAAGAAATTGGCGCAGGAGAAGCCTGCGTCCCATTCCTCCTTCTGCCTGAAGTCAATTCTATGAAAATCCTCCCTTTCCTTCACAGCTCCAAAAATAGACAGAGAAGGTGATGGCAACTGGGGGGGGGGGAGAAGCGGGAGACAGAAAGAGAGAAGAGAAAGGAAGAGTTGCTAAGCACCAAGGCTTTGCTTGCATGAATCTCTCCCCGCCCCCAAGCACGTCTGACCTGGCAGAACCCTAAAATCTGTGGATGTGTGCCAAGGACAGGGGGGGAGAGTGATGGGGGGGCTCATAGGAGGGGGGAAAGAAGCACTGTCTTTTGGAATTCCATTCTCCAGCATCTCTGGCACGACACACAAGGCCCTGTTCAGCTGGGCAGACCCGAGGAATTTCGAGGCGGGGGGGGGGGGGGGAGGAGATGGAGGAGGAGCTGCCCTCCTTATCCCAGACTGCTGCCAGGCAGGCTGGGGAAGGCCCAGCTGTGTGGTGCCGAATTGACCAGCTCCTCCTCCTGACCTGATTTTCCAGCTTGCAGGCTCGAGAGTTGCCCAGCGCCGCCTCTGCCAGCGCAGCCTGGGCGGATCCCGTGTAACGTCAGGGACTGATGCGGCCTGGCACTGACAGCCGGAGCAAGTGTCAGTCGATCAGACTTGTTGTTGCTGGGACTGACATACTCACGCCGGCGGGGAGGGGGAGGGACAGCGACACAGGGCAAAGCCGGTCTGAGGCCTCAACTTGCGATGGAGGCAGCAAGCATCTTGAGCAAGGCAGGAAGACTCTGGCTGCATGCACAGGGCAGAAGTGGCCACACACATTTCATGAGCTGGAGCAGCGCTTGTCCCTCTTCCCTCAGGACCATCACTGCCCCCCTCCAGCTCCCACTGTATGTGCCTCCCACACACATCATCACAGTCATTCCATCCAGGCACAGAACTTAACATCCAATGTTAGGTTACGTTTCCTGGAAACTTTGCTTTTGCTGGGGGGTGGGGGTGAAAATTCAAATTTCTAGACATTATGACCAGACAGATAATTTAGAAGGCATGGTAGGTCCGAAACTACCATTTCCCCATATTTTTTGCATGCAAATTACATAAAACCTGCTTTGTTGGCACAGATTTATTAGTCACAAAAATTTGTCTTCTCTTGGCGTGCAATTCCTGATTTATGCACTGGCACCCAGCACGCACAGCAGGGGGGGGGGAGATGCCAAGGTCTGGAAGATTAGACACAACCTATAACCATTCTACAGGGGACCTGAACATGAAAGGTAGGGGACAGAGGTGAACCAGCTGGGGAAACATGCCGGCCTGAGCCCAGGCAGACAGAGCTTTGAGCGCCCTGGGGAACGTCCTGCTTCAAAAAAGACCCACACTCACTTGCATTCACATCTTGCCAGACAAGACCTCCAACAGAAAAGACCCACTTACCGTTGTAGGAGAGGCGGGGCTTGCTCAGACACATGATAAAGTGCATTTCCGTTTCATCGGAAGCCACGGATTTGGAGCAAATGGGACACTTGAAACCTGGAGAGAGAAAGATGGGGGGAGGGTGTTAAAACAACCAGGTTATCAGCTCTGTTCCAACACCAACTGGGGAACAGTCTTGCAGGAAGAGAATCTAAGGCCAGAGCTGTATTCTGGACCATGTGTATTTTGAAACCAAGGAGAGGCCTCGACTGGCTTATGGCGCTCTGTAAAACCCAGTGTACGTTCGATGGCCCCAGACAATATTGGCAGTGGATGTTTGTACACTGTTTCCCTGGCTTGCCTTACGTATGCAATGGTGCAGGCTGTTGCTCGCAAAAACCTCATATCAGAATATGCCAGCTCACCCCCCAAAATGGTGACATGGCAAAATCTTGCTTTCTCCTCTCCTCCATTTTATCCTCACAATAACCCTGTGAGGTAGGCTAGGCTGAGAGTGTTTGACTGGCCCAAGGTCCAAGAGTGAGCTTCTGGGGCTGCATGTTCTTCTCTAATTTGTTCCTCATTCATAAGAACAAGCAACTGCAGAAGAGTGACAGGAATTTCCCACCTCACAGCATGTCATTTCCTTGACAAAAGTGACGTCTTTTTCTATAGTTTCTTGCTCTCTCTCTCTCTCTCTCTCAAAAAAGAACCCTGCTACTTTTAGAATTACCAGAACTCCCTTGGCAGCAAAGTTTGGGATCAGCCGTGGCTCCTCAGCACAGGTGTGCCTTCACCAAAGCATCCCATCTGTTTACAGAGGAGATCTGAATCACACGTAAAGAGTCAACTCCCTTTCCCCATTCAAAGACAGAGCCCACCCCTCCCTGCAAGTTCACACAGGCCCTTCTTAAAATACAGTCAAAAAGTCTCCTCTTTCCAAAAAGAGCCACCTCTGCCCAGGTTTGGCACGCAGATGCTTTCTAGGCTACAAAAAACACCTCAGCATATTGCTATTATAAAACCCACGAGGAGCAAGCATGCATAAAACCAGGACACGGAAGCCGCTTACTCAGACAGAGAGCAACTTCTACCCACTGGAGCTTGCGAACTAATTCCAGGCTGCCCACAAATTGCCACACACACATAAGCAAACAGAGGAATGTCCTGTCTGTCTCGGCCAGGGCTCTCCATAGTTCTGCAGGCTCTTTAAGCAATGGTGCTTCCCAGCCAAGGAGATAGAGTGGCTGCTCAGGATGCGCAGGACATGCGAGACAGTGAAATGTCATCCTCGAGGGAGGCTAGGGTGACAGAACGTTTTGCCCAGAGCTACATAATTAGCTTCATGGTGAAATCTGAAGATTCCTACAGCCAAACAGGGTGCTTAAGCCACTGCACCAAAATCCAGCACATTTTTATGCCATCCTTCTCCTCCACGGAGCTCAAGTCACCTGATGTGAAGACAAAATGGAAACCACAATACCCCGGGCGTGGCAGGTGAAGATGAGAGTGAGAGAGAGAGAGTGTGTGTAACTAGCTCAAGGTCATCAGGTGAGCTTCAGGGGATGAGTGGGAACCTTTGTCTTCCCCAGTCCCCAGCCAACCCCCTAACCACTACGCCACCCTGGCCCCCGCTCTGGAGAAGTGCAGCTGTCATGACTGAGTAGCCCTTGTCTCTCTCCACAAGTGGGAAAAAGACGGCAACTTGCTTCACAAAGGGGCAAACAAGATCAGACATGCCACAGGAATAAATCCTACTCTGTCATGTGGAATGAAACAGGCACCTCAACCCAGGGAGCTTTTAAAAACCCTTCTCTTTCCTTAACATTGCCTCTCCCTGCCATGCTACCATGCTACTTTCTGCAGAGATATGTGCTAGGCGGTGTTTCCTCTAAGCTGAGTTAGTGTGAGCTAGCTCACAGTTTTTTAGCCTCCAGCTCACACTAATTTATGCAGTAGCCGAATCACTTGCTCACAACTTTAACACCAGTAGCTCACAGAGTAGAATTTTTGCTTACAAGACTCCACAGCTTAGAGGGAGTATTGGTGCAGGGTGATGCACCTGCTGAGATCACAAAGTTGTGTGTGTGTGGGGGGGGAACACATGCAGAATGTTGTACTGAGTGCAGTACATGGCTTTCAGAGAAGCTCATTCCAGTCTCTCTTTTCAAAGGCAAGTTTCTAGCCTGTATGGCTGCAAAGATATGCTTTATGGAGTGTGCATGAACAACATTTGGCTCTCTGCATAGCTCCTCTCCACACGAAATACAGTGCCATAATACATTTTGCAAAATGGAAAATGCTTATCAATACAAAATTATGGAACCATGCAAATCCATTCACTTTGCATAAGGCATACAGGTTGCAGCTTTTCTTGCTTGACACACAGCCTTTTAGGCACAGAGTATCTGCAGGTCTGTTCATCTGGGTCTGCCCGATTCCTTCCTGCTCAAGGATACACTGGAATGTCAGTGTTCCCTGCGTGAGCCAGAGAGCTGAGCTGATGAAATACGACAACGAAATCCAGCAAGGACATAAAAGGTAGCCCATTTACATAAAGGAAAGTGCCAGATATGCAGGCAAGAGGATGGAGGGACAATAAAGTCACTTGTGGCGCAAACAGCCCCATGAATGAGATCCACCTCTTTTGGGTAGACAGTTAAGGTGCAAAATCATGCACAGCCAAAATAACCAGGCTTCATTAATAGCAGTTCTTGGACTAAGCTAGTCAGCATAAAGAGGACCTTAACAGCTTCGGGGATGTGAAGCAGGCTGCACAGTCTAAACAGGTCTATCACAGAGGGACAGGGTTAAGAGAGAAAGACTGGCTAGTAGCCACAATGAAACAGGAAACAATGAGCTGCAGAGCTTAGTGTAAGGAATGTCATGGAGACTCAGACCTCAAAGGGCATTATTTGCACCACAGAGCTTGAACCGTGTCATTCCCTCTCGGCAGGAACTGTTGATGGTTCAGCAACCTTCTCAAACTACAATATCCAAGATCCTTTGGGAGACAACCAACCTAAATCTGTATCATAGGTGATATGCCTATTTTAGACCAAAATGTCACCAGGTGGGGGAAACAGAAAGAAAGCAACAACAGAAAGAGATAGACTACTGGAGAGAAGAAAAGTCCAGGTGGACAGCTAGATAAATGCCTATGATGAGAATGTGCCTGGGTGCGGGCACACTTACTCTGATAGCAGCTGCTTAAATACGAACCATTCCTATTTGCGTGTACCAATGCCAATTTGTTTGGCTAGTAGAATACCCATTTAATCCTTTGAAGCCACAACATTTGGTATTTATACACACACGTCTTGGAAACATTACTGACATTTCCATAGCTGTGTACTCCCCCCCCCCCCCCCCCCCCCCCGCCACACTCTGCTTTTAGAGGAAATGCATGATCAATTTTCAACCACCCCTCCTCCCAACACTGATCAGATATGAAAATAATGTATGCAAAAAATTACAGCCTTTCCCAAACTCATCTGAACAAACACCACTGCACATCAACAGATAAACAGAGAGTTGCAGAGGTTAATTGACTCTTCCTGGCTGACAGAGAGGATGCCAAATCCAATCTAGAATCCTTTGGTGGAAACACAGCGGTTCCCAGTTCTGCCAGTGTCATGCGCCACCCCACTATTTGCTTGCACACAAAGGCAATCTGCTCCCTCTCCTGTATTGGGTACCACATTCACATGGTTAAGGCAGCTCACGGGTTTAGCTTCTCACAGTTCAGCTCCAATGTATGTAGAATGTATGCAGAATGTTCTTCTATCTTTAAAAACAAATGTTTGATCTTGGAGGATCTACAGATAAAGCAGATGTTCCTGGCAGCAGTTTGCACAAATATGGCAGTTGAAAATGTCTTGAGTAGGCCGCAAAACAAGAACATAAGAGGGAGGAACAGAATAAGACAACCCCCACCCTTGTGGATATATACCTAACTCTACCGATGACATGTCTGTCAGTGAGACTGTTACAAGAGTTGGAGGCAGCCTCTTCAAAAGTGTTTGTATCTATCACAACGGGAAAGACTGCAGTTTCACAATGAGCGGGCTTGGCAAAGAATTATGGGAAACTGCCAAAGAAAGCTCTGGAATACCTCCCCTTCCCAAGTAAGGAATACATAGACATATATAAAATGCACACAACGCACATGTGTGAATGCAGAAAACACTTATTTGCTTAATATATAACCCCGCCTTTCTTCCCAAGCACATTCTCCTTGGCTCCATTTTATCCTCACAACAACCCTGTAAGGCAGGGAGAGGCAGATTAAGCTGAGTGTATGAGACTGGCCCCAGGTTATTCACCGATTTTCTATGGCAGAGTTGTGGGGCCTAACCTGGAACTCCCAGATCCTAGTCTGACATTCTTAACAACTACACTATACTGGCTCACTTGCTTCTGGACAACCACCATACAAGTACCTTGTGTGTTTATGTTATGTTATGTCTACAGATGCCAGCTTTTCTTACTAAGTCTTTAGTTTCATATTGGTGAGCTTTCTTTAGCAGGGCAATTTGTTCAAGCCCACTTCATGTGGTATGTTGTCTTTATGATCTTTTAATAAAACCCGTGGGAATGCCTCCCTGTAAAACTCCCATAAAGCTGGGATTGACACATTCACCGTGCAGTCAGAGGCCAAATACTTGGTTTCTGCTGCAAACCAAGACTCCAACCCACTTGCACTCCATCCTGCCCATCCTACTGCAATGCAAATAATAGCAACAGGCCCAGAGCCTGCTGCTGAGGTACCTGCTTGCCCCCCAACTGAAAAAGCTTCCATCTGACAAGTCACTGGGATCAAGAACAATGCCACCAAACAGACTCCCAGAGCAGGGACTTGCCCTGGCTTTAGGATCAAGGAAATAAATGGCCAAAAAGCATCTGAAGATTACTGTCAGAAAATGACCACCAACATAGGGCAAGCAGCCGCTTCCCTTGACCAATGTCTTTATCAGTTACCACAGAGAAAGATGGTCGAATTTGTGCATACTGCAGTAAACTGCACACAAGAGTACAACACTTAGTCTTGTCCCTACCCTCCACAAGCATTGTGACATGAGAAACCATTGATTTACTATGGCACGAACGTTCATGGACAATGGATTGGGTCCACAGGAGTCAACCGACTGGCAGGACTCACCTGGGAACCCTAGCCTGCATTCAATATTTATTTGTACCTCACCTTTCTCCCCAATGGAGATCCAAAATGATGTACCTCATGCTCCTTGCCTCCATTTTATCTTCATGACAACAACCCTGTGAGGTACATGAGACGGAGCGTGACTAGTGCAAGATCAACCAGTAAGCTTCCATGGCAGAGTAGGGATTTGAACTTGAATCTCCCAGATCCTGGTCTAACACTTTGACCAGTATCCCACTGGAGTTACTCTTTCTGCAGTTACATAACAAAGCAGGCAAGGGAATTCAGCACTCATTAATTATGGGATAAAGGTAAAGGTAAAGGTTCCCTTGCTCGAAAGCCAGTCAAACCCGACTCTAGGGTTGCGGTGCTCATCTCCGTTTTAAAGCCGAAGAGCCAGCGCTGTCCGAAGACGTTTCCGTGGTCATGTGGCCGGCATGACTAAACACCAAGGCGCACGGAACACTGTTACCTTCCCACCGAAGGGGTACCTATTTATCTACTTGCAATTTCTTGCTTTCGAACTGCTAGGTTGGCAGGAGCTGGAACTAGAGACGGGAGCTCACTCCGTCTTGCAGCACCCGGGTCTCGAACTGCTGAACTACTGACCTTCCACAGCCTGCAGTTCAGCGTCTTAACCACTTGAGCCATAGCATTACACAAAAAGGTCTTTAAGATAAATGTTAAAATACCACCTGACCAAGGGTTGTTCCAGCTCTGGAACATCAAGAAAGTTCTATTTAAAATACCCTTGGCTTGAGTGAGAGAGACAGAGGTATTGACTTGGCAAATTTTTATGCCACCATTCATCCAATGAGCTCAGGGTAGTTAACATGGTTCCCCCTCCATTTTATTCTTACAACAACCCTTTAAGGTGGCATGGGCAACAAAAAAGTGAGCAGCCCAAGGTAATGCTCTCAGTTTCATGGCAAATGGGGATCTGAATTTGGTCTCCCCGGTCCTAGTCTGTTATTCTAACCACTATACCATAATGGCTCTGTTAGGGTTGCTCACCAATTAAAGAAGATTTAGTTGATTGTTAGAAGACAGAGAATCAAATTAGATTAAAATTGCTCTGCAGATTTAAAAAGCTCAACATAAGCTCATATTTTGAGATACTGAATACATTTCAAACTTAATAAACAAAGACTGTTAGAAAAACCAACTGATTTTGCCCTCATTCCCACTTACCAGCATGTCAAAACAAAGGCAGTTTTGAAACAAAATCCCTAATTTACTGCCTTTGCCATTAAAACTTCCTTTTAAAAACTGAATGGATAAACCTTTAGATGCTGTACTCTACCAATTTAAGGTTGGTACTCTCATGAAAGAGCTCTAGAACCTTCCCCAATTAACATGCTGGGTCCAAGCTAGGTTTGAACTATTTATGACAAAAAATGAAACAGCAGCCTAGTTTTCTCCTCCTGAGCCCAATAAGTTGAAAAATGACAGGTAGGGTGGCAGTTGGGTACCTACCTCACTGTATATGAGTGAAAAGGAGAATTCACTTCAAGGAACTACTTCGCTTTCAGTCTTAACACATTATTGGTGAAATACATGTATTTCAGTTCTGCCAACACAGAATTTACCACATATCAAGCAAAGAGTTGTCAAAATGCTCCAGTGGTTGTCACTCTATGCCCCTGAATTCTATTATCACACAACCATTTTGAGGGGAAAATCCTGTCAAGAGTTGCCAGCTTGGGCTTCATAATTACCTCTCAACCTGGAAGCTGCAGAAGGGTTCAGGGCCTGCTTTCCTGTCAGACAGGTTGAGGCGGCATATTTTGGAACGCTATTAAAGACGTCCAATTTGGCAATTATTTTGCCACATTATTGTATCACCACCCCTGGGGAGTAGGAGGAAGGCAGCATTTAGGTTTTCTGCCTGAAGCGGCAAAATGTCTTCAGCAGTCTCTGGGCACAATATTTCCCCCCAAGGTTTGGAGAGCTCCCACCTCAGCACATAAGATGCCAGGGAAGTCGTAAAAAATCATGCTGGTGCAAAGAAACCACAACACTCAGACTTTGTCATGCCATTACCACATCAAAAAGTCATTTTGTGAAATCAGCCTGGCATTTTCCCTCCTGAATGTCTCTATCAAGGGTTCATATTTTAGCTAAAGCAGTTCTAAACTTTGGTAAGATATGTTTATTGCAGAGAAAGGTGCTGTTTTGAGGGGCACACATTTCCCTCAGAAGAACAGTGCTGCTCTATGAAAAAGGTTAAAAAAATACTGTAGAGTGACCAGTCCACTTTTCTTGGAAAGCCATCTGTCAAGAAGGGGAAGGATTGCACTGCAATGGGCTTTGAATGCACTGCCTCCTACCATGTGCAGAAGGTGAATGTTGCTGCCCCATTTTCCACATGCTTCCTAAACACCACCAAAACAAGAACGCTTTTTGTTGGGGGCAAGCTTTTTTTTTGGGGGGGGGGACTCCCTGTTGCAATGCCACTTAAATGCCAGCACCCTTCCTAAAGAAGATGGTGGAACCTATTTGAGCCGGAGCTCACAAGTTGCAGCTACCCATAACAAAGAGTCAACCCAACTTCTGGACAAACCCACAAGCACAAGAATAGCAGTTTGTTGGCAGACACACATGTCACCTGGGCAACTAGGAGAGAGCATGCTGTCACTCAGAAACGGGGCAAAACACTCTATTATTTTTGTAGCTTCATCACTTCTCTTTCCATCCAAGATGAAACAAAGAGGCACAGCCCCAAAATCCATACACTTCCGCAAAATTATCACATCCCTAACAGTGACAAAGCTGCAAGACCTAAGCAAAAAGATACACACGCAGAGCAGGCATGAAAAAAGACCTTGTATTCAAGGCCTCTCTCTACTATGGAAGAATCCCACAAGGCCAGATTCAAAGGCAGCTACATAAGGTCTAACCAGCAGTTTTCAAACTTTGTTATGGAAGTCCAGCTTGAGGAAAAAATGGCTTGAGCCAGTTAGCTTACAAACTGTAAGGAAAATGGCAGCCCAAAAGGTAGAAATGTAGACCATAGAAGGTTGAAATCTGGCCCCAGTAAGATGCTGCCATTTTAAACGAAGGGTAAGGACAGGAGCTGCAGTGGCTCAAGTGGTTAAGACGCTGAACTGCAGGCTGTAGAAAGTCAGTAGTTCAGCAGTTCGAGACCCAGGTGCCGCAAGACGGAGTGAGCTCCCGTCTCTAGTTCCAGCTCCTGCCAACCTAGCAGTTCAAAAGCAAGAAATTGCAAGTAGATAAATAGGTACCACTTCAGTGGGAAGGTAACAGCGTTCCGTGCGCCTTGATGTTTAGTCATGCCGGCCACATGACCATGGAAAAGTCTTCGGACAGCGCTGGCTCTTCGGCTTTGAAACGCAGATGAGCACCGCAACCCTAGAGTCGGATTCGACTGGCTTTCGAGCAAGGGAACCTTTACCTTTACCTAAGGACAGTGCAGCATCACTTTCCAGAAAACGTCATGCTAGTGGAACTTAAAAGGGTTAACCTTTTAACAGTGGATTAAAAAATAGGTGGTTATGTGCACTCTGTTATTCCTCCCCTCCCCTCCAACATTAACCTTTTTCTCAACTGAGTTAGTGTGAAAGCCAGCTGTAAAGAAGTGCCATTGCATCCCCAAACAAGGTGCTTGCTGATGCCACTCTTAAAGCAGTGGTATCAAGAACAGCAGCCACTCCTGACCCCCACTAACTCTGTGCAAAGGTAGCACCAGGGAGGGGAGGCAGGTAGGAAGCACGAATGGGACCTTTACCATCCTTGGGACTGGCTAATCTACTGATCAGCTTCAGTACTGGAAGTACACATTGAATACTGTATATTTAAATATGGCAGAAACAGTCTTAGTTCTTCTAAAGTTCCCAGTGCAGTATACAGATGTGTTAAATTAAAAACAAATTAAACCCACACCAACAGTGACCACAATTAAGACATGGCTGAACCCACAAGACGATCTCTCACACACATACTCACTCATACACAAACACAGTCCTCAAAGTTTGCCTTTAGTCTGTACCGGTGCTGGCGGCAGCAGCAAAGCCAACTGGCACAAGGTAAACAGCCATCACAGTTTCAGTTCCCCTTCCCACTCTTTGCCAGCTGAGCACTTCCTATCTCCTGTGTGGGGGATGCACACCATTCGGCTCTTTGAAATGGGAACAGGGCTACACAGCATGCAAGGCTAGCTTCCCTTCCTTTACATGTCGCCAACCAGTCCAACTTTGCACTCAGGATTGGAAATCCCCTTGACAAGTCAGAGGACGATTTCCCCACCTCCCACTCTCCTGGAATGTGCAGAGAGGCTCTTTTTGAGGTGCAGACAGGCGGGAGCTGGCCCACGAGGCTGGGCCACTGTGAAAGCTGATTCCAGCTGAAGGAGATGGGGAGAGGCTTAAGAAGAGGAGAAGAATTCAGCAGTGATCTCATCTGAGGCAGAAGTTCAAACGGCAGCTGTACATTTGGCACAAGTGAAGATGAAGGATACAGGTATAAAGAAGAAGAAAAGAGATTGGATTTACACCCTGCCCTTCTTCCAAAGGAGTCTCAGAGCGGCTTACAAACTCCTTCCCCTCCCCACAACAGACACCCTGTGAGGTAGGTGGGGCTGAGAGAGCTCTGACGGAAACTGCTCTTTTTCAAGAACAGCTCTGACAGAACTATGGCTTGCCCAAGGTCATCCAGCAGGTGCAAGTGGAGGAATCAAACCCAGTTCTCCCAGATTAGAGTACGCACACTTAACCACTACACCAAACTGCACACACAGTCCCTTAAGATCCTCACCTCATGTAAACAGATGGGGGGGGGGGAAGGAACAGGGAAACACTGCAAAGGGAAAAGTTGGGAAGCTGTTTCTGATTGACATCCCCAGGTGATGAAGCCCAGCTGGAATGCTGGCCTATTGCCCAGACACAGTGTCTTGGCATGCCCAGGCAGAGTTTATTTAGATTTCGGAGCTAACACATACACAGAGCCCTTGGCAATGCTGACCTTTCCCTGGCCTCTGTGGATGGGCTAAGCAACAGTGTAGTGCTCAAAAGTGGGGAAGGAGATCTGCTTTATGGTCTGCTTATTTTATTTACTTCATTCATTTCTACCCAATAGGGTCCCAAAGCAGCTTACATCGTTCTCTTCTCCATGTTACTGAGTCAAGGAAGTTCTAGCTTTACACATTGACTGTTTGTTGGCTGGGAAAAAACAGGGTTTCACTTTGAACCTGGAACCTATAAACAAACCATCATTTTTTCCCTTACAAGTCTAAGGGCCATGCCCTGCAAAGATTGAATGTTTTAAGGAAGCATTCAGTTGCCAAGCTGCACTGGGCTTTAGTGGTTAACAGACTGCTTTAATTCAGCCAAAGAGGTTTCCGTCTCCAAGAGATTGCGTAAAGCAATGGCCCCTCACAGGGGGTGTGCCTTGAGTATGCCCACGTGTCAAAAAGGTGGAAGATAAGTCTTTTATTTAATTAATAAAACTTTTGCTTGCTTAGATACTGATATCCTTCTTTTCTCTCCAGTGGGTACTTGAATCAGCTTACATTATTCCCTCTTCCCCCATTATACCATCCGAATACCTGTAAGAGAGAGACTGACTGTCTTAAGACTGCCCAGTCAGCTTCCATGGCAGCGTGGGGATTCAAACCTGGTTCTTTGAGATTCTGGACCAACACTCTAACCATTACACCATGCTGGCTCTGCTCCCTCCACCTCGTGAATGGTTCAGAGGATTTCTCTCCTTTTTTCCTAGGGTGTTGAAAACTGTCATTGCCAGAACACCATGTAGCATGGATAAATCTGTGCTTTGGCAAGATTCAGTGGATGGGTTTTATTCATGTTTAGAGACATGCTGATCATACAGTCTGAAGCCAGCTCCATAAAGCAGAGAGGGGTTAAAGTCTTAGGGTCATCTTCCAGACTTGGAAACGGTCACAGACCAGATCTTGATAATTAACACTGGATCACAGATCATTGCCCAACACGCTGCTAACATCCGCTTGTCAGGAGTAAGTCTCATTAAAGGCAACTGGAGAGTAATTAAATGGTATTACTGTCTCTGACAACTGGACCGCTGCTACCTTCGCAGGTGTTTAATTCACTCTTGTCCCTGACTCACCCATACCCCCAATTGCCGTAACACAAACCCTGTGCCCTTTCACCACCACCCCCTCTACCTGACACCTATTCCCTCATGGTGATACTAAATTTGACTGGGGGCCTTTTGGGGTCAGGGATCCATGACCACAGACCCTCGCTTAATACCATCTCTCTAATCCTGATCTTGTTCCAGTCCAAAGTCAACTCATTAGGGAAAAAGATGATCCAGGAAATTATAGACTTGTCTCTTTTTATAGCGAGGAAATCACTAAGCACACCAAAGACAAGTAATTTGCAAGCACAGAGGGATTTCGGCAATGAACATGGTTTTATAATAGGCTAATCATGCCGGTTTGCTCTTTGAAAAAGTAACTGGATAAGCCAACAAGGCGGGGAGGGGGGCACCCCAGCCAATGTAAGACACCTAAGCAGACCCATCCCCCCCCCAACAAAGACTTTCTTCTAAGAGGATTAGTTTGGGTTTTGTTGTGTGATTTTTATAGACTCAATATGTGTGGGGGCGGGGGGGGGGGGGGCAAAAAGAAAGAGAAGAGAAGCAACAGCTAATTTACCAAAAGAATACATTACAAAGTACGGGGCTGGGAATCACATTTAATCAATAAATTGAGTTTCAAGACAAATTAAGGCTCAATTTCCTGGATCCTTGACTCCATGGTCCTTATATTGGATTGTGAAATGTTGAGATGTGCAGATACAAACCAGACTTTGCCCATTAAGAAAATATTGCATAGGTCACACAAAACAAACAAACAAAAAAAACCTTGACACTGTTTATTCTCACAGTCATCTCTGCTGCAGTTCCAAAAGGCAGCTGCCTCTTTTGCCAAACAAAGAAGCCCCCAAACACTCTGAGAGCCCATGTGATGCAGTGGTTAGCGTGCTGGACTACAATCTGGGAGATCCCGGTTCGAATCTTCAATTTGGGGACTTGTTGGGTGACCTTGGGTCAGTCACACACTCTCAGCCTGACCTCACATGCTAGTTGCACAGATAAAATAGAGGAGAAGAGAACAATTGAAGTTGCTTTGGATAACCCCTGGGGAGAAAGGCAGGGTATAAGTAAAGCAAATAAATAATAATGTCCTCCTCCTCTTCCTCCTTAAAGTGCAATTGAGTCTCTGTTGTCCACCCAGTCTTCTCCTGATTGGGCCAGTTCACACATTACCAAGCACAGTGGATGGGTTTGGAGTGCCCACCCACTGCAACTGTCCAATATGAGTTGCCAGTTCTCCTCAATTCTTCCACGTGTGCAGTGCTCAATCCAGATCAAGAAGAGATGACTTCAGCACCCCTACCCTCGGCCATTTTTCCCACCTGAAATGAGCAAGGGATACACTGCTTGGCTCCTGTGAAAACGCAAGGAACATGAGAATTTCCACAATGGGCCAAACCACGTTTCACTGGGACTGTTCCAGGTCAGAAAAGCAGTGGGTGGGAGGCTGAAGCCCCTTCCCCGTGTGTTCCACAGTCCCAATCTGAATTGGGCACCACACACATGGTAGAACTAAGGAGAACTTGCAACTGACGCCTCACCGTTACACAAGGCATAGACTTCAGACCCAACCCATGTACTCTGTAATGTGTGAACAAGACCCAGAGGTCTGTGGCCCCTGCATTCCAGGGGGGTGCAGACCCCATGCTTTTTTGCCCTGAACAGCAACAGAAGAAGCCAGCAAGACATCACAGTGTCTTTCTAAGGTGTCTGGAACTCCACACTGTGCTCTTTGCATCACCCAGGACAACAGATATCAGCCCAGGCTTCTTGAACTGGTTAGCTACAGAGGAGGGAGAGCAAGACAAGGAGTTTCAAGTTGGGGGAGCAAGAATGAGGACCAGGAGGAACAAGGCCTCTGCCACCTTGGTTTCTCAAACCAGCCTCAAGCGTTGTGAAGCCACCCAACACCAATTATGCTGTGAGACAAGGCGCCACCACAGGAGCCCATCCACAGACCCTGCCTCTCATTTTTTACTACCACTCCCTGAGACACCCCCGTGTGCCCACATTTAGTTCCAAAATACATTTGGTAGGGAAGTCTAGCTGTTGCAAACACCTCAGCTACTCAGGGCCCAATACCCTTGAAAAAAAGGCTAGAACTGGGTCTTCCTCAGCTGTCCCATCCAAAAGCATTGTCTAAGAGCCTGTCTCCCAAGACACAAGAGAAGATCCAAATGATTGATGCTGGCATACAAAAATTTGCTGCTATGGGCCCCCGGCAGGACTTGGACTATTTTACCTCAAAACTGAAAACTTTACCTTTGGAAAGAATCAAGTGGTGGTTGTTACCCAGACAGATGTATAAACACTTGTAGGAGCGGGGCTCTGTTTGGTAGCAGCTTTATTTTGCCGTCCAAAATGTAACTTCTCCAAAATGTAACCTCTGCAAAACCCTTTAGCATGCTTGCAGCAAAGGCTAATTACTGCCTCGAAACAAATGCAGTTTTGCAAGTATTTTTTTTAAAGCTTGCATTTTAAGCTAGGGATTAATGTATAAACTTATTTGCGGAATTTAAAAGAGCTTTTTTTTCAAATCAGGAAAGTTTGCCTGAGCCTAGGGAAGAAAGGCGTGGCTGCCATCTGAAGTAGGGTTTCACTTGAAAGTACCCCATCCGTGCCATGCGAAAAACAAAGCCAGGGAAAAATTGGGCTCCTGCAGCAGGTGAAGGACTTACTGTGGGTTCTCTTTCAGTAAGATGACTGCCTTCACCCAAGGCGAAGGTTGTGGGTTTCTTGGGTATTTCTAAACAAGTTCACCACTGGAAATATTCTTTGTATAGCACTTCTGTCCCAGGCGAGGTAAACAAGTTCATAGCAACCAGCAGCCTGCTGCTTCTCCTGCAGACTGCCCACTTCCTTCCCACAGGAACTTGTTATAAGCAAGCACGTGGTTGCTGTTTCCTGAAGAACACACATGCTGAAAACACAGCCCCAAGAAGCAGCCCTGCCACTTGAAGGAATTCAGCTCCAGTTTCCCAGCTCTTTCCTCAAGACATGACTACTACCAAAGTAAAACAGCCACCAGGCGAGGAAGTACATGGCTACATCATTCACGCATCTGCCTTGCGAAGCCTGAGCTACCCTGGATGAGTATTAACGCCTAATGCCCTCTGCTCAGTGTGTCTTGCAGGGCCGCTCAGAAGAGGCTTGAGGTCAAAAGTGGGCCTCGCAGAAAGAGTAACTCCCGTGCCATTGGCCCAAACATCCAGAACCCAGGACCCAAGTCTCTCCAGTAATCCAAACCCTAGTCCCAGATCCCTAGACATCACCCAATAGTACATTTTGTCTGGGGGTTCTACAACAAGAGTACCTGGTTTATAAACTATGACAACTAGAAGTCCCCGAGAGTGGGGGGCCTCCCAGATAAACGGCCTAGATACATCGCACTCATGCCACGTGACCCAGTATACCAGCTAGGCCTCCCATTTACCCACCCAGGGTGGGAAATTTCTCACTGCCTAGGAATTGAGGAGTGGAGGAAAACTGGACCCCACACAGTGGCCCTCTAAGAATTTCAGCATAGTCTGTATGGCAGGGGTCCCAAGGGTACCATGACATCCACCGGCACCTTTCTTGGTGCCTGCCCAGTGTTTTTAGAAAGTGGGTGTGGCTAGGTGAGATTGTGGCCACGAAGATTGGCCGTGGAGACTTTTTAAAAATGTTGCTGTGGCACCAGTAGTATAAGGATCCTCACTGTGTGACTGAAGGCAAGCTTCAGCAGACATTTTTATGGCAGGGTCCACCTTCTGTGGCAGCCATTTTTGACAGCCATTTCGTGGCTGTGCCCACCATGCTGTGTCAGAACTCCAAGGGTGCCCACTGGCTCCAAAAGGCTGGGGACACAGCTCTATGGCAAATACTACAGACATGACACAGGGGAGCACTATTTGCCACACTGGGGAAACTTCCAGTGGGGCAAACAGCAGCCCCCAGGGGACGTTTCAGGTTAAGAAAACAGCATGGGGTTGAACCACCTGTATTTGAATTGGGCATGCACCCACCTGGGATTAACTTCCCAGCAAAGAACTCACAAAAACATTTGATCACATGGATCTGGGAAAGAATACAAGGTACATTTAGGCCCCCGAGTTAGCCATAGGCAAAGCAGCAGCTTGTCAAGCACAAGGAACTAAGGGGCAGAAATCCAGTGGAGCCCTTGAGCCATTTCCAACATAACCCTGAACTGTTGGCTCCATTCTCACTTCTGATGCAAAGTGTACGGGGACTTTCACAACAGAATTGGACAGCCTTCAGTCTTTCCATATTTGAGACCTACCTTGAATTGAATGCTGCAACCTGTAAAAGCCCCTCTTTCTGCCACCTTCCTTCTTTTGACCTCATCTCCCTCTCTTGGGCCATACCTATAATGCTCACCTACCGGTTGCTCTATTGCTCTACAAAACCATGCAAATTCTAGCTCCCTGAGCTATTGTGGGTGGAGAAAGAACTCTCAAACAGCATACTCAGCGTTCACACCAAGCTACAATGCTATACTTGACAAACAGTGACGTGCATTTCCCAGGAACATTTGAATCAAGAAATTTTCCAATGCAAATTTTTAATTTTTTTTAACTATTTAAATGTTAGCCAAAGAAGGAAAATACCCACGTACAAGCACCAGAGATTGTCCCTGCTTCATATCACACATTTAGTCCATCTAACATGATTGATTTGCAGCACAACAGCCCTGGCAACTATAGATGAACAGACTATATTTACATCTGCACGGTGGAAGATTTTCCATGAAAAAATATAGCATCCATTCTGGAGATATTCCACCCTCCATCCCTGCTTATGAGGCGCCTTGATTTTATAAATAATAGAATTTGAGGCTTTAAACTGCAAATTCAAAGTGCCTTAACTATAAAATGTCACCTGGGGCTCTGGAACCCTGAGAAGGGGAATGGGGAAGAAAAAGAGAGAATACCACAACACTTGAATTATAAAACCAATATAAAATGTGTAGTGTAGACACACTGTCAGTTCTTTTTCCTTCCTACTTTCCTCCTTCTCTCGAAAAACAAATCCATTGGTGTGCTTTCCCTTAGCTCATGCCACCATCTGAGTCCCAATTCACCCACAAAGGCAATGACTTAGGGCACCACAACTTGATATGCAAAGCCAATATCATGAAAGCTCAGGCTGTGTACGTGACTCTGCAATTATCTCTGTGCAAAGAACCTTCTTAGAAAGCCACTCCAATGGTCCACCAGGACAAAAAAAAACATTGCTAGATAAACAAGCAGAAAGCCCCTTGCCTTTTAGTTAAATATTATAACCTACCATATCTGTTCTGACAGACAAAAAAAAAAGGCAGTGACTCAGAGTCAACAGATGCGGGCGCAGCTGTACTCATTCCACAAGACAGACCCATCCAGAGGATCTCAAAACCAAACAGATGCCAAGAAATTGTCACACGGGAAAAACTAGAAAGAAAAGCACAGAGAGGTAAGCAGCACAGCATCCAACCTCATGCCCTGAGGATGATGACGGGGAAAGCTTTTGGAACCCATCGTTAAGGAAGCAACAAGCATAGGGACTGATGTAAAAACGTGTATAGCTGCTGATCACGTGAAAATTTTCTGGAGACCCATTTCAGAAGTAAAGGCTTGCCTGAGGTTGGGAGTGGTTTCAGAAGCTTGTAAATAGCCTGCTCTGTTGAGGATGACCTGAGGCCAGTCACACTACCAGCCCAACCTACCTCAGACTAATCTACCTCACAGGGCTATTGTGAGGATAACACAGAGGAGAACTCTGGCTGTCTTGCTGGGGAAAACAGCAGGACACCAGTGAAGTAAATAAATGACAGACTGCACTCACCAAGTGGCCTCAAAAGGGAGAAAACATGTTAGCCCGTTTTTTCCAAGCAAGCTACCACAGAAAGTAATAGCAGTGTTCAAGAGTACCAAGTCCCAGCTGGCCCAGTCTGCTAAATGCTGAACCAGGCCACCTCGTGTGGGCTGTAATAGCAAGCAGTAACAACATTGCACTGCAAAAAACCTCCTATGATTTCTTGGAGGCTCTTCTCCTTGAGATAAATCGCGGTCTGGACCCAGAGAGCCTGTGCCTTATATGTCACAGCCACAAAGCCAAACAGTGGCTAGAGGCACATGGATAGGCGTTGAGTACTCTGACCTTCACATCGCTCCCACATTCTGCCCCTTGGAAAGAAAGAATTTCCCCTTCCAACAACAGGACACCCAGAATGTTGCCAGGCAGATACAGCTAAGCCTCTGGTTGGTCAGAGAAGTGCCATGTGATGAAATGCATTTACTGGTAAATTAACCTAATTATCTGGACAGTGTCAACCAATTAAACATCCATGACTTATCAGACCATCTTCTGTGAAAGGGAGTTAAGTAAAAAAAATGGACTTCTTGGATTCATAAAATGCCCCCCCCCCCCAAATATACGATTTGTCTGTGCTAGTCAGTACAAAGAAAATTTGCATTGGTCGGCCACAAATCTGTACAGAAATAGTGCAATATTTTAATCAAGTTCTTTGTAGTCATATTGCATGGGAGATAAAGAAAAAAAAGACAGGCAATAGAGGTGACAATTAGCATTCAAGATGCTAAAAGCACAGATTTCCAGCGTTTCATTCAAATTTTCTTTATAACTAAAAAACAAAAGTTTTTAAAAGTGTTTAATAGGGACAATTTATTTAGATGTATATTCCGCTCTCCCCACGAATGGGCTTAGAGCAGATCACATCATATGTGGATAGAAACATATATATGTTGTTGTTGTTCAGTCGTACAGTCGAGTCCGACTCTTCGCGACCCCATAGACCACATCACGCCAGGCCCTCCTGTCTTCCATCATGCTCTGGAGTTTGCTTAACTTCATGTTCGTTGCATCAATAACACTGTTTAACCATCTCATCTTTTGCCATATATATAGCAATATTTAAAACAATTAAATAATACGATTTAAAAACAACAGTGTATAACCACAAACACAATTTCAGCTGGAGTGACTGGATCCAGAGAAGTTCTTAATCTGGGCCAAACAATGATCAGGCTTCAATGAGGGAGGCTGGTTTCACTGTATGCCCTCTAACTCAACCAAAGGTCTGGCGGAACAGCTCCATCTTACAGGCCCTGCAGAATGATAATAAGCCCCACAGAGGGCTCTGATCTCAAGTGAGAGTTTGTTCCACCAGGCCAGCCCTGGTCTTGGTCGAGGCTAGACGAGCGGATTGTCATCCTCCCCCCCCAAGAGCTGAACAGAAGCTAGATGTTAACTGGGTACAAACCACATGGTCTCACTGGAGGCACTATGTGACTCCTCCCCTAGAACTAGTTAACACACAAAAAAGCAAGAAAAACAGTGAACCTAGACTGCATAGCATTTTGCCCCCTCAAACACCACTGGGTCAAGCAAAAATCCTTGTGATGTCCAAAAATAAGATACACAAAACCAGCAATGATGTTTAACAGGGATGGAGATATACCAATATACCCTAGATTTCTTCTCTTCATTTATACCCCACCTTTCTCCCCAATGGGGGTGTCATTCTCCTCTTCTCCACTTTATGCTCACAACAACCCTATTAAGTAGGTCAGGCTGAGTGTGACTGTCCCAAGGTGACCCAGCAAGCTTCCTTGGCAGAGTGACAATTCGAACCTGGAGCAATCTAACCACCAAACCACACTGTACTGATACTTTGACATTTTCATCAAGCAAGGCAAGTACCAGCCAGTTTAATAAAGAAGAGAGAGGCCCAAGTGGTGTCCTCTGCTCTCTGCTGGAACTTTTGTCAGTTACAAACATTGCCTTGTTGGGAATTGCTGATTGTTTATACTCCCTTCAACAGTGTGGAAGGAAAGCTTGGACTATAATTATATCCCAAGTTATGTGGGAGTAAGACCCATTGAATTCCATGACACTTCCAAGTAAACATGCATAGGATAGGGCTGCAAATCCCTTTGTTTCCCCCCTCAGCCCACCTAAAACAATATCTTTCTCTCTGCTTCTTCTAGAAATATCTACCTAGCCACTGGCTGGGGAAACCCCGCAGTCTTTACCAGAAACAGAGCAGTTTCCAGACATTTAAAAAAACCCTCTCTGAACAGGACATTAGTTCTAAAATGCACGGCACCTTTCGTAAGAGGTATACAGAGTCTCTTCAAAATAAAAGGTGGTACTGTTTTGAGACTAGAACTAATAAGCAGCGCCTCGCCAGACTGGCACTTTCCAAGACCCTGTGATGCCACGGGTAGAATGTCCCCCTACAAGGTTTTCTTTTGTTCCTTCACATCATCTAAATATTGACACTGTGTGCCTGAGCTCAGATGCTATGATAAATAAAAAGTATAAAGAAACAAAATGATAAATAAAAAGGCTTCAACCCAGAAGCACTTTTTATAAGTCATGAGCCTTGTAGTAACTAGTGGTTCTTCTAAATGTATCTGCTCCAACCAAGTATTGTTACCCGCCTCCAATGCTCCCTCTAAGCTGTCGAGTCTTGTGAGCAAGAATTGTATCTTGTGAGCTACTGGCATTAAAGTTTGTGAGCTACTGAATAAATTAGTTTGCTCTGGAGCCATCCCTTCCTGACCTATGACAAAAATGTGTGAGCCGGAGGCTAAAAAACTGTGAGCTAGCTCACACTAAGGAAAGCACACATGATAAGCCAAGAGTACACAACAGGGCACTAGCACCTGGTGAACCTGACAGCTGATTTGAACCTAGGTGTCCCTCTGTGAACACAGCCACTATTTGACCCACCAAAACCAAGGCCTTATATCTTAATTCTAAGCCAAATGCATAAGAACACACACACCTTGACTCGAAAAAGAAGTGGGAAAGATGTTTCACATGTCTCAAAATGATAACAGTAACCACTGTTGGCAAGTACCAACGCTCTTGGTCCAGGGTCCACATTCTAATGTGTCTTCGGGCATATCCAGAATGAGACCCCATCCCCACCCCACTCCAATACAGAACAAGGCCTCCCAAACACACGTATTTCAATTTCAAGGGCTTTGGTTTCCATGCCAGAGGGAAGGATGCACAAGAAAACCTGAGCCCTGGGCCTTGTCTGAACGGCAGAAAAATTACTGCAGTATTAGTTTAATTGAAACATACTAAACTGGAATCTTGCAGCACCTAAAAGAGAGACCACATTTTATTCCAGCACAAGTTTTTGTGAGTTTGGACTTCATTCCATGAGGTCAGGCCTAAAGCACAAAAGCTTGGCATGGAATAAAGTGGCACTAAAGGTTTTTTTTGGGGGGAGGGGGTGTTACAGAAAAAAATGCTTCTCCTGCAGAACTGCCACAGCACTCAAAGCATTCATCCTTAAAAGGCATTCTGCTGCCACACCCCACCATTTATCCCTAACTATGGTTACTCAGATGAACCTGCCCTGGACTAAGTCAACTCACTGGTCCATTGTGTGCAGTGTTGTTGCTCTGACTGGCTGGCAACTGCTTCTGGGGGTCTTACTAACTATTAATGCCTGTAAATGAATCTGGGACTTTCTAGACATAAAGTGTATGCATAACCACAGCACCTCCTCAAGAACTAGCAACTCATGTGACTCCAGAAAAAAAAGGTTCCAGCTGAAGATGTCTTATACTGTGTTGGATCACTGGTTTATCAAGGTCAGGGTTGTCTACTTACACTGCCAGTAGCTCCCCAGGGTCCCAGATCTTTCACATTACTAGTGATTGAGCCTGGGACCTTCTGTGTAGAAAAACACTGAGCCACAGCCCTAAGAGCAGCCAATACTGACCTTGAGAGACATGTGAATACATAAAGCTACTTTACCATTGGTGATATGGCTCAGTTGCAGAGGATCTGCTTTGTATGCATGAGGTCCCATGTCCAATCCCGGGAATCTCCAGTTAAAAGGATGTAGTAGGTGATGTGAAAGACTTCTTCCCAAGACCCTGGTGAGCTGCTTCCAGTTGGAGCAGACAAAACTAACCTAGAAAGACCATTGGGACAGTTTTGTGCATTCACATGTCTACCAACGTCAGTATTTGACCTCCCAGACACATGAAGACTCTTGGTCTATCAAGGTTCATTCAGGTCGAGATCTTTCATATTACCTCCCACCAGATTCCTTTTCACTAGACACATCGAAGACTGAACACAGGATCTTCATGCAACACCCATGCTCTACCAGTGAGCTGCATAGCTAACGCCAGAGAGCAACTTACATTGTGACTAAGGTCTGTAATTTGTCACACAAAATACATTTAGCATATTTTCATCCCACCCTTCCTCAAACTGGTTCAGGTTGGCATACAGCATTTCCCCTCCTCCATGTTACCTCATAGCAATGCTCAGCCAATGTAGCATAGCTGTTCCAGCATCAGAGTACAACCCGGTAGTCCCAGAGTTTAGGGATGCCAGGCCATCTCTGGTACTCCCAGGAGCTTGGGGGCGGGACCAAGGGCGGATGGGATGTTGGCACGTGGCCAATGTCACATTTACTTCTTGTTTCTCCTGCCAGCTCCAGAGGCAAGGTGGGATCAGCAGGAGAATAAATGCCCAAAGCAGGCACTTGGCATCCCTACACCAGGTTCAAATCTGCACTCTGCCATTAAATTTCAGGCAAGTCATTCTCTCTCTTGCTAACTTACCTTGCAGAGTTGTTGCAAGGATAAAATGGAGATGGTGAGAATGACCATATAACTCTCTGGGCTCGTTCGGGACACGATAAAAACACACGCTAAGCAAATACGGGAGAAAATATAAAATAAAGTTATTGTTTTTAACGCACAGGCCGTTGACTCCCACCCCACGGCTGAGAGCCCCAAACTCACCGCTGTGCGAGCTAAACCACCGGGGCCCGAGGTGCAAAGGCAGCGCGTCGGCCAGCGAGGCCCTGGAACCCAGGTAGAGCATCCCGTCTCTGTGGTGACCGCCTCCCGTCTCCTGGTAACCGTTGCCATGGGCGTAAGGGGTGGAGTCCGCGCCCGACCCGCCGCCGCTGCCAGGGCCGCGCTCCGAGTCTCCGGCCGCGGCGGCCGCCGAAGCAGCCGTGTAGAGCCCGAAGGGGACGCTGCCGGGCGCCGCGGGCTCCATGCCCAGCCCCACGCCCCCGCCGGCCACCGAGCTGACAGAGCGGCTGCGCAAGCCCATGGTGGCCCCGCCGCCGCCGCCCGCGCCCCGGTACTGCCCGAAGTGGGGGGCTCCTCCGGGCGGCGGCACCGCGCTGTCGTCGCTCGACACGCCGCCCCGCGAGCGCCCCGCTGCCGTCGCGGCCGCCGTGCTCTGCTTGCCGCCCATGCCGAGCGGGGAGGTGGCGGGGAGTCGACGACGACTAGGAGCTAAGGGCGCCCCCGGAGCCGGGCATCCTCGCCTCGCCGTCGGCGCTGCCGCCGCTGTTGCTGCAGCCCCTCCTCCGCTTCCTTCGCCCCCAACCGCCGCCGCCGCCGCCGCGCCCCAACGGGCGGCCCGCCGCGCCTCCCGGGCTCATCCACGGCGGCAAGGCAGCAGGGCCAGCGCCGCCCCGCTTCGGGGCCCGCCCTACGGAAGGGAGAAGCGGTGGCGGCGACCGCCGCGGCTTCGCTCGAGTCCTCTAGCGCTGCTCCGCATCCAGGCGGCGGCCAGGCCCTGCCTCTTGCAGCAGCGGCGGCGGCGGCGGCGGCACCTCCGTCAAGGCGCGGCCTTTAGCCGGCCATGGAGAAAAAGGCGAGCCCTGCCCCTGCCCCAAGGCTCCGGCTTCCCACTTTCAGCCGCCCCGCTGGGAGGCTGCCTTTTGTCCGAGATGCAGCCAGCTGGGGCTCCCGCCTCGCCGTCGGTCCGCTCAGCCCTCCTGACGGCTGCCGGGGAAGACAATAGAGCCGCGCACGGCGCCTGCGCCACTCAGGCTCCCCGCCCCCTCTTCTGCCGCCGCCGCCGCCGCCGCCACCACCACGGCCATGCGTCAAGGGCTGGCCCAGCTAAGGAAGGGGTCGTTTGAACTGGGCTCCAGGTGGCCAGGCAGCGCCTAGCAGGGCTCTGGTCGTTAGAGACCTCGTGGCTACCTTGGGAAGTGGAGACGCGCCGAGGGGCCGTGCCAAAGGGTAGCCGTGTTAACGTGCAATCCTACCCAATGGCTGCACAGTAACAACAGACGCCTATGCAGAGAAACAACACAGTAGTCCAGTGGCACCTTTTAACACTATGTTTTTAACAATCTTTATCTGCTACTGTTCCACGCAGGGAGTAATTAAATTGTGGGGTTTGGTGCCCGTGGATGTGGTGATGGCCAAGAGCATGGATGGCTTTAAAAGACAGATTCGTGGAGGAGAGGTCCAGCAAGGGCTGCTTGCCACTGTGACTGAATGTCACCTCCATATTCAGAGGCAATAAAACTCTGAGTACCAGTGCCAGGAGGAGGCAACATCGGGAAAAGGCCTGGTTGGTCACTCTGTGAAAAACGATGCTGGACTAAATGGACCAGTGATCTGATCCAGCAGGGTTTATCTTACATTACACGGTAATGCTATGCAAAGTTACTTCATTCTTAACTCTATTGATTTTAATGGCTTCAGAGTGGAGTAAATGCAATAAAATAAAACAGGTGTTTTAAAGTGCCACTGGACTCCTGTTTTTTTCTGCATAGGATTCTATTGTTACTGTGCAATTGTAGCAGTTAAAAAGAGCAAGAGTCCAGTAGCACTTTAAATTTGTAAATTAAATTTGCAAAATTTGCGGCAGGGAAACAAAATTTGTGTTGTACAATTTATTAAAAATGGAAAAGAAAAAGTTGTTTTAAAAAATGTGGCAAGCTCTGAACTCTTTTCTTCAGCTACAGACAGTCTGTCCTGATCTGTGCAATTGTTAACAGAGTTACATGCTTCTGACCCAAAGGACAATAGGACCTGGTGCTGAAACTTCAGTGAGTTTAGAAGGCTGGTAATTCTGCACTGTAAGTCTGTTGCAGGAAAAAATAAACAGGAGTCTTATAGCATGTTAGTAACTTAACAAAATATTATTCTACCATGAGTTTTCATACACTTCCGCCTGCTTCTTCAGACACATTGAATAGCTGTTCACTGGGAAGACATTCTAAGGAAGACGTAAGGCGGAAACCCCCAGCAGGGTCAAAGGTCAATGGAATGCTGGAAGTACAGGGTGAAATTTACATTTCAAGCCAAATCAAGAAAAATACAGTTACTGCACAGAGCGGTGACATTGAGGCTCAAGTTGATACACATTTGGGGTTTCGGTGTGCTGTAGCATTTGGAGTATTGGAGTATTAGAGTATTGGAGACTCAGGTTCTAATCCCTGCTCTGCTGTGGAAATTTGCCAGCCGCACTCTCAGCATAGCTACCTCACATGGAGGCAAAAACACTGTGGGTCCCTGATGGTGAGAAAGGCAGGCTATATCTGAATTAAATAATATATCTGAATAATATAAATATATCTGAATCCAATAAATAAAATAAAGGACACAATGACCTGATGTTGAACAGTTGTTGCTACTGGGTCAATGGCTTTATTTGTACCAGGTTTTGCCAGAGCTGAGCTCTAAATCACTACTCAGATAAGAAAGTAACAAAAAAAAAAAATTGTAGCTCAGGCTTGTTGAGCCCACTATGGCAGATGCACAAAGTGCACATCAGAGGCCTAAACTATGTTTCATGTTTTCCTTGCATTCTCCCCAGCTCCAGGTAATCCCACATGTGCCACAAATTCTGTCTTCGGAGCTCAGTTGCCACTGGCAGTTTGTCAGGCACACAAAAGCTGATGTGACTCAAGCTTGCAGTGCTCAGAGAGAAAGGTCTTCAGCCAGTTTGGTGTAGTGGTTAAGTGTGTGGACTCTAATCTGGGAGAACCAGGTTTGATTCCCCACTCCTCCACTTGCACCTGCTGATGTGACCTTGGGTCGGTCACAAGCTCTGGCACAGCTGTCCTTGAAAAAGAGCAGTTTGTGTCAGAGTTCTCTCAGCCCCACCCACCTCACAGGGTGTCTGTTGTGGGGAGGGGAAGGGAAAGGCGTTTGTAAGCCGCTCTGAGACTCCAAGTGAAGGGCGGGGTATAAATCCAATCTCTTCTTCTTCATCATCATCTCCTGGCACTGTTAGCCTGACCCAAACCTGCCACAGATGCTGATTTCAGTGGCCTTAGAAGGCTGTAATTCTGCTGAGGATTGCACTGCAAGGCCAGAGCATGCCCTGCAGAGCTGAGCGCCCGCTAGCATATTCACAAAGGGCTGTGGAAAGCTTTCTCCATGCCTAGGAGGATGAAAAGGTTCTCTGGAAGCTCTGCCTACAAACAGTGGCAGGGAGGGAATCCACCTTCTGCCTCTCTTACAAATGCTCTTGTTTCGCACTCCTTATTCACTCCGATACCCAAGAGGACTCTCAAAATAGCCACTGACATACATAGCAGCACAAAGGGAGGGAGCCGATGTAGTTATTTGGGAAGCTCATAGGACATGCCAGAGACCAGGAATGCTAAACTCCCTGCCCTGAGTCACCTTGGGTGTATGTCACCATCATATCCTATGTTTACTCAGAAGCACAGCAAAGGATGGCAGCTCCCCCCCGTACCTGTGCACAAAAAGTGCTACAGCTGTTTCCCAGGAACACAACCTCCATGTTATTTGCATGGATAAGTTTGCATGTCCTTCATGCCAATGTGACATCTTGATTTTTTTTTCTTTGCACACCATCTAATTAATTTGGGGGCACTGGGCCTACAAAAGAATTCACGAGATGCATGGCCAGAAATTAAACTTTAACAAAGGACATGTTCTGCATCAGGCAAGGGTTGAACTGGCTACAATATTGGCTCAATGTAAGCTGAGAAAGGGGTCACGGGAACTTAAAGCTTCTCCCTTGTGAACACAGCAGCCTGTGGCAGATCCTTTCTCTGCATATCAGATCTCTGCATGGGTCAGTGCTCTAGGGTTGCCTCTACTGAATCAAGCATATACAGGACAATGACTCTTTAAAAAGGGAGTGGTAAGGTCTGCTGAGAGCTAGTAATTATTTCCCACTCTTATAAGAAAGGTTTGTCTCAGTGGTCTGAATTTGTGGACCCACAGTTACAGCCTATTGCAACTTCTGTCACCCTCTCAGGCTGGATGCAGCCTATCTTCTTATGGATGGGAACTGAACAGGACGTCTTCAAGGCTTAAAGTCTGCATCAGAGCTTCCGTTTGGCAGAGTCTGGGCTTGGCTGAGAAAATGTTATGCTGCATGCTGCTGGGTCAGAGGCAGAGCCAGCCCGGAACCGCTTCATGTTGACTAGACTGCTCCCCAAGGGCCTCCTCAGCAAGGGAGAGGGTCTTTGCCAGCCAGTTCTGCCCCCTCAGATCTGTTCAAAAATAAATGTCAAACACTGACCCACTGACTTCTTACAAACCTCAATTACTGAGGTTACACTGGCCTACAAAGAATGGCCTTCGAGTGTATGCCGAGTGCAGCACCGCACCAAATCAGGCCCCCACTCACATTAGCAGAAGAAATTAAACCTTGTAGTGGGGAGTGTGAGCCCTCTAGGCAAGTTTGCATTTAGGGCTACCTGTTCCAGCCTGGCAAATTCCTTGAGATTTGAGGGGTGTGCCTAGGGAGGATGAAGTTTGGGGAGGGGTGGGAGTTCAGTGGGATGTGATGCCATAGAATCCACCCTCCAAGCTGTTGGAAATATGTGTGTTGCAAAGTCTAAAGTCAGTCATTATCGGGTTAATGTGCTTACCCTGTGTGCAGTTGTTTTAGACTGACCTGGAAGGGAACCTGGCAGAAAGCCAATGGAAAGAAAGCCCATTTACTAACAATCATTGGTTAATGTATTCAGGTGATTTCCTTCTAGGGGTCAAGAAGAAAGAAGAATCTCCATTACTATGTGTGTATCTGTTGTTGCAAGCATGTAGTCTTAAGTGTTTGTTGTTTTGTAGATTTTCCCGTGTACCCTTCCTTTTAGAAATAAAGATTTTTACATAGAACGGAAATGCCTCCTCTCCAGTGAACAAAGATCCATTGCAACCTCTTAATATCTAACTATTTTTACCAATTTTCCAACACAAGCTGCCATCTCCCCCCAGAAGAACTGATCTGTGGATAGCGTTGCCAGGTCCACCAGTGAGAGAGGGTTGCCAGACCCAGGTCATGAAACTCCTGGAGATTTGAGACTCAAATTGAGAGAGCCTGGGGAGGGCAGGGACCTCAGTGGGGTTGGGGTACAATGCCACAGGGTCCAAAGCTTCCATTTTCTCCGGAGGAACTGATCTCTGCAGTCTGGAGATGAGCTGCAGTTCCGGGAGCCAAGTCCTACCCGAAGGCTGGCATACCTATGACTCGGAATGCTGGAAATCAACTCCAGTCTCCAGTCCACGCCCACGTGAATGGCAGCCTTAACTCAGTGAGTTTCACATCGCTCAATGTAGAACCGTCTCAGCCCGATATTCGCACAGAACCACCAGGCCAAGGTCACAAGGATGGGAGGAACTGTGGCGATCATATTCGGCTTTATTAAAAACAAAAACAAAAAAAGTTCAACTCCTCCTTTACGCCCAACGGCCTCAGACTACACTTCCCGGCAGGCCCCGCGCGCACAGCGAGCTTGCGTTACGTCTGGCAGCGTCTTCTCCCCCGCCCGCTTCTGCAGCTTCTAGGCAGTCCAAGATGGCGGCGCGCTGGAGCAGCGAGAATGTTGTGGTGGAGTTCCGGGATTCGCAGGTAACCGGCTGCTCCCTCAACTCGGCAGCTCACGCGCCGGCTGGGTGTAAGTGGCAGGGCCTCGTTGGGGGGGACCGTGGCCCCTCTCCTTTGTTGCAAGAACACGAGCTTGCCTCCCCCCTGTTCACCATTCGGAGTTGCTGTTTTTGGCCTCATAGTGGCGTTTTCCCCTCAGTTCTTTTGAAGAAGCGCGTAGCGTGGCTGTTGTGTTTTCATTCCCTTTTATTCCCCTCAGGGTATGGAGTACATGGCTCTTCCCTCTTTTCCTTTATGCTCCCCATAATCCTGTGAGGTGATTAGACAGAATGAGCGAGAGGCTCACGGCGGTGCAGGGGTTCTCCCTTTCTCTATTATATCCTCGCAACAACACTGTGAAGTGTGGGTGAAATAGAGTGGCTGGCTCGTGGCAGAGGGGAGTACTCCCTTTCTCCAGTCTATAGTTGCAACAATACGCCACCCTGTGCGGTAGGTGCGGGGGAAATGGAGTGGCTCGTCCATGGCCGTGCGGGGGCTTATTCCTTTCTGTATTATATACTCACAACAACATTGTGAGGTAGGCGTAGGGGAAAAGGAGTAGCTGGTTAATGGCAGAGTGCGGTTCTCTCTCCATTTTATCTTTCCAATAACAGTCATGTGAGGTAGGCGTGGCTGATCTTGAGTAAGTGGCATGAGCTCACCAAGTGGACTTCATGGTTGACTGGGGATTTGCGGGTGGGACTCTTCAATCCTAGTCCCTATTTTTCTGAATACACAATCTGTTATTATGAATGTAAGTGCTCTGTCAAATACTTGTCAGGGATGCTCTAGGCTGATCCTGCATTGAGCATGGGGTTGGACTAGATGGCCTGTATGGCCCTTCTATGATTCTGTCTTTCTTGGGTCAGATAATCAAATGATTTTTTTAGTGATGATGATTCAAGGTTACCAACTGATTTGAGGTAAATGCCCTGGGTTGCATCCTGTGCTTTTAACTGCATCTGAAGTCTTATGGTACTTAAAAAAATATATTGCAGCTTTCGTCATCCAGCTCCATTTTGTCAGGTGCATGAAGCAGCAACCTTGGTAAGTAGGTGACCACCCTTTGTGTAGTCAGTTGTCTACCCACTGGTGTTCCTGCCACACTCATCTGACAAAATGGGGTCTGCTCTGGAAATAGCTTATGCATATATTGTTGTGGATTAGAGCATGTTTCATCAGACACACAAAGCATTATCTACAGTTGACACATGTAGGCCCAGAGAGGGGAATATTTAAGCAATGATTTTTAGCCATAATGTATACAGTTTTTGTGCTTCAGTGTGGATTATATTTCTGAAAATAATGCTTGATGGATTTGATGAAGTGTGCTCTAGTCCATGAAAGTTCAAGCCACAATACTATGTGAGATGCCGCAGGAAT
>NW_015164189.1:250177-260819 GCF_001447785.1 Gekko japonicus
TTTATTTTTAGCCCACCCTCCCTGCTGTTGAAGGCATAGGACTGGGATTGTGGTTTAATGAGCTGGAAACCTGGCAGTGCAGCCCTAAATCCAGTTGCACCCTTTTAAGCATGCTGAATCGAGTGGGCTTAAAAGGGTGTAACTATGCTTAGGATCATAGTGTTAAACTGGTTTTGAATCCTGTTTCCAGCAAAGGCCAACAGGATGCTTCCGCTGGATGCAAAGGCAACAGTCCTACTCTGTTGATGATCCCAAACTTCTGATATTTAAGGCTATCCTACCTCTGTATGTGGCGGCTCACTTGCATTTGTACTACTGGTGGGATACATGTGCGTAACCCTTGGTGTCCTTTTGGGTCAGGAAACAGTGCAAGTATGAAGGCTGAAGACCCATCTCCCCCTCCCCACATTTTGTCATCCCGTGTCTGAATTGTGGGATCCATGCACCTGATATTTACTGTGTCAGTCAGAATTGGATGTGCGTAATCTGGACCACACACTTTACAAATCATAACATGTAGCTTGCTCCTAAGCAAATCTTGGAGTGTACAGAATTTGACCTAATACTGGCAAATACCTCTAAATTTGTACCTTTTGCTTGGGGAAAATGGCTTTTATTATTAGTGATTCGTATTAATGTATATATTTCTAAGAATTTGTTGTTCTCAGTTTAAAAGCTGAATTTGTATAATAAACATGCAGAGGGAGATCTGTGTTGGAAAGTGGTACCCAATTTTGGACTATTTATCCAAACAACAATTTATTTCCTCTGAATAGTCCCAATTTCATAAATGGATTTAAGGTTTTACTCTGTGTTCAACTGATGTTTCTTGTGTCGGCTATTTCTCTATACAGTTATGTTAGTAATACTTACCCTTAAGTTATAAATGGCTTTATTTTAGTTAGAAAATGCATTTATTATATTTATTATATTTTATTTTCTTTCAAATGTCAGGCAACAGTATGTTTTACTGCTGCTAAATATATATTCTCTATATTCTAAAATTTCTTGGTTTACGTATGTTTACAGGAAGCAATACAATGTTAAATATGTCACAACACATGTGATAACATGTACAAATGCATTATGTTGTTGCTTTATCTGTTACAATTATGACTTAAAACAATAAAAATTTAAATTAAAAAAAAGAGAGATGGAGATCTGTGAAACTCATACTTTAAAAATTCATGTTGAGGAAATCAGTGTACGCTGTTTGGTTAAAGTTTTCTTAATGTTGCAGTGAAGTATGATTTGGCCAGCTTTTTCTCTCCTCTTCTGTATTTTCCCTATAAAAATAATGTGGAATATGATTTCTTCTCCATAGGATCTGAAGAAGTGGGCTTTGGCACATGAAAGGTCATGCTGGAATACATGTTAATCTTTTGAGGTGCTGCTGGACTTCTAGTTTCCATAAACATATTTGGTTCATACTAGCTGAATTTTATTCCCCTGTAGCAAAGTGCTTCTGCTAAGTTGAAGGAATGTAAAATAAATATTCTTGTTTTTAGTCTTACAATGATTGAAAGATTGGAAGCCACTTTGGGACTGCTTAGGAGTGAAAAATATGGTACAAGTATCTAAATAATGCTTTGTGTTCATCCTTCTTTAGGTCTTTCTGGCACAAGACAAGTTGTATGAAACAGCAGCAAGAGTATGTGACTCTTGACAGTACAGAGGTTCAGTCCACATTGCTTCTCTGCCTTGTCCTGGCTGTAATGGGCAGTTGTGATACCTACATCTGCCTTTGCTCAGTATGGCTTTTCTGTTACATTCTACCTGAACATATAATAGACAAGAACATAAGAGAAGCCAATGTTGGATCAGGCCAGTGGCCCATCCAGTCCAACACTCTGTCACACAGTGGCCAAAAATACCAGGTGCCATCAGGAGGTCCAGCAGTGGGGCCAGGACACTAGAAGCCTTCCCACTGTTGATCCTCCTAAGCACCAAGAATACAGTGCATCACTTGCCCCAGACTGAGAGTTCCTATCTATGCCTTGTGGCTAACAGCCACTGATGAACTTCTGCTCCATATGTTTATCCAATTCCCTCTTGAAGCCATCCATGCTTGTAGCCGCCGCCACCTCCTGTGACAGTGAATTCCATGTGTTAATCACTCTTTGGGTGAAGAAGCACTTCTTTTTATCTGTTCTAGCCCGACTGCTCAGCAATTTCATCAAGTGCCCACGAGTTCTTGTATTGTGAGAAAGGGAGAAAAGTACTTCTTTCTCTACCTGCTCTATCCCATGCATAATCTTATAAACCTCGATCATGTCACACTTCAGTCGTCATTTCTCCATGCTAAAGAGCCCCAAGTGCTTTAACCTTTCTTCATAGGGAAAGTGTTCCAACCCTTTTATCATTCTAGTTGCCCTTTTCTGCACTTTTTCCAATGCTATAATATCCTTTTTGAGGTGTGGTGACCAAAACTGGACACAGTATTCCAAATGAGGTTGCACCATCGATTTGTACAGGGGCATTATGATACTGGCTGATTTGTTTTTAATTCCATTCCTAATAATCCCTATCATAGCGTTGGCTTTTTTTATTGCAGTTGCACACTGTCTCAACATTTTCAGTGAGTTATCTACTACAACCAAGAACTCTCTCTTGGTCAGGCTCCGCCAATTCAAACCCCATCAACGTGTATTTATAGTTAGGATTTTTTGCTCTAATGTGCATCACTTTGGACTTGGCCACATTGAACCCCATTTGCCATGTTGACGCCCACTCACCCATCCTCAATAGATCCCTTTGGAGTGCCTCACAATCCTCCCTGGTGCTCCCCACCCTGAACAGTTTCGTATAATCCGCAAATTTAGCCACTTCACTGCTTACTCCCATCTCCAAATCATTAATGAACAAGTTAAAAAGCATTGGACCCGGTACTGATCCCTGCGGTACCCCACTGCTTACCACCCTCCACTGAGAAAATTGCCCAAGAATCCCCCCCAAAAAATAGAAATAGCAGTTGTATTAATGTACCTATGAGCTCAGGAGGTGGCTGGGAATTTCCTCCCAGCACCCTTGAGCTTACCATCAGGTGTTAGTACATGTGCACTCTTGTCAGCCACATGGCCCATCATGGACTTAAATACTCCACATCTCTGGGATGTGGGAGTGGGTGAAAAAGGGTATCGGATCCTTGAAATAGAAACTGCCTGGACTTCCCCTTTCATATTGCTGTGCTAAGTTGAGTCTGTATGAATGTCCCTTTATTCAAAAATAAGACCACTGTGGGTGTAAGTGCATGGCAAAAGCTGCTGAGACCATTCCATAGACTATATTAGGTATCTCTGTTCTGGAACATCTGAGCAATTGGGTAGCACAGGGCAAGCAAAATCTCATCCAAAGTGTTTTGTTTCCATGTACGGCAGCCCTTCCCCATGCTTGGTCATTAAGGAGACAGATGCTTAGTGTAAAGCAAATTGTCGAGGAGAGAGGAACATGAGTAGTTAATCTTCATGGAAAAGCATGTGCAGATACTATCCACAAATGAATTCTTAACTAGGGTGCCGGTTGCCTTTTATTGGGCTGTAGCCATGTGTTCCATGAAGTGAAGAATGATCTTCTGTATGAGGCAGCCTGCTTTTTCTAACTGCGTCATACTGTCATCTGATAGTAAAGGCGACAGGGCGTCTGGCTTCCCAGTACTGCAGCAGTTGGGGGATTCAAAGGTGCCACAATAACACCACATTTGCATTTGACCATCTCTTCTATTCAGCAAACCTTTAATATGCTGTAGGTCTTGTTCTCCTTTGTTCCACTTTCGTTAATAGTTGTCCAGAAGCAAATGAGCCGGTGTGGTTTAGTAGTTAAGAATGCTTGACTAAGATCTGGGAGACCCAGGTTCAAAACCCCACTCTGCTATGGAATCTTGCTGGGTGACCTAGGTCCAGTCACATGGGGTCTCTGCCTAACCTATCTTACAGGGTTCTTGTGAGGATAAAATGTAGAAGAGGAGCATGATGTAAGCCACTTCTGGTCCCTGTTGTACAGAAGGGGAATTAAGGGTATATGAAGTGAATAAACAGTTTCCCCTCTGGGGATCATAGGAATATGCTGAGGGCGGTTCATTTTAGTTGTCTGGATAGGATCTATTTTGGGGGGGATAAACCTCTTTACAGATAAGCACAGTATAGAACCAAGAATAGAAAAAAAGAGTATATGCAAATCAAACTTTTTATAGTCATTCTGCTCTTTAGTTTAGAAAAACGATTGGCTGACATGGATCATCTTGACTTCAAATGTAAGTGTCTAAGCCCATCCTTGTTGCAGGTTCTCCAGTCTCTGTTTTAAAATATGCAAAGTAATCCCAGTAACTTGGAAAGCTGTGCAAAAACCCTGGAATAAAGCTGAACCTGGGCAAGTGTCAGTTGTCATACAAATAAAATCCTGGACTAGGACCAAGGAAACCTAGGTTGATTGCTTTTACACGCAATGAAACTGACAGAACCAGTTGTGTATACTCAGCCTAACTTTGCAAGGACGTTGTGATCCTGAAGTGGGCTCCCCCCACCAGTGCAGTTCTGATCTCCATGAAGGAAGGACAGGATTTAAATGTTTACATATGCATCATCTGCTCCCTAGGTAGGATGCCAGGCAAATAGGAACAAGCTTGATTTTTAATGGATGAGGCTACTTGGGGGGAGTGGAATAGCTTGAGCCCCCTCCCACCCCAGTGTGGTCCTCCTTTCCAAGGACACTGACCATGCAGTAGCAAGAATGCTTTGCATGTAAGATGTTCCAGATTCCAAGCAGCAGCTATTGAGACTTTCCTTTATCTGAGAACCAAGGCAAGCAGAGTAGATGATGCTAAGCTAGAAGAACCAAAGTTCTCACTTGGGAGAAGAAGACAGTTTACTATGTTCCTGACTGTGCCTCTTTTCTTCCTTCCCATGGGAAAAACTAAAGTGATACTCTTGGGAATGCTGTTGCAGGGGAGACAATATCCACCCTTCACCTAGCGCCAGTTCAATGTATTTTGCCACCCCAACCAAGGTGATTAACATATGGGGTGGGTAAGCAAGTCCTGCCCATGCACTCAGTGATGGCAGCCTCCCCACAACTCTCTCTGTCAGGCTGAACTTCAGGAAGAGGAAGTAGGTGCCCTTCCCCCCCTTGGAGTACAACCTCCACAGTGAAACCTGTCAAAACGATAGGTAAGTCAGTAGTAACAAACTCTGACAAGCTAGGCAGCAGTGTTTCAGAGACACCTTTGTGGGCTGTAATGAATGCAACTCAAGCAGCCCGCTGTTGCATTAAAGGTCAGTGCCATTTCTAGACTGGATTAACAGGGTTGTGGCTTCCAATAATGGGAAAGTAACAATCCTACTTTGTTTAGTAGCAGAAGCTTTACAAGCCTACTGTCAGTTCTTGAAAAGATGGGTGACCTGGAGGCAGCTCACAGGAGAGCTCTGAGAATGACAGAGGGCCTCTGCCCCAAATTGATCAGACTGTGTCGATCTTGTGTGATTTTCACTTCCCCCCCCCCCCATGTGTATGCCATGCCTTCCTCCAGGTGTTGCATTTGTGGTGTCATCCTTAATCTTCCATTGCAGTCCCATGAGGTAGATTAAGCTGACTGACTGAGTCGAAGGCACCCAGGGAACTTTATGGCTGGAGTAGGATTTAAAGCTAGGTCTCTCTGATCTGACATTCTGTACTCTGCCTAGAGATGTAAAATTTCCAGAAATTTGGAAGCACGGGAAAAAACCCGTTTTTTTTTTCCCGGGGGAAAACGGAAATTTTCAGAAAAATTGAAAAAAAATGCTACATTAGCATTTCTTTTGTCTTTTCTAGATTGAAAGTCATTCTGTTACTTTAGGAACATAAAATATGACTATGGACATTTTTACTTGGCATGAAATTATCACAACTAGCATATTAAAAATATAGTGCATCCAAACAGTTATTACAAACAGAATACCCACCCACATGCAAAAACAAAACTGAAACTTTTTTATTTTCTTCTGACAATCGCATCTCCTAAAGGAAGAAACGCATCTTGTTCTTGCATTGGAGAGTTCAGTTTGTAACCTAGGACTTGCTTGTTCCATAATCAATTTCTTTTCTTTTCTTTTTTCAATTTTTCCAATATTTCGGAAAAAACAAAAAGGCTTCAGGAAAAAAAACGGGGGGGGAACGTCCCCCCGCCCCCCGAATTTTTCCGTTTTTTTCCCGGGCCTTCACATTTCTAACTCTGCCCCATGCTGGTTTTCCCACAAGCAGCCCCCTGGGTAAGTATAAAAAAACTCGTAACCACCACCCTGGTGCTGATAATAATAATAACTTGCAGGGCCTAAAAGACAAAAGGAGCCAAATTTTGCTAGTTGTCTCTTAGTTCTTGCCTTGTCGCTTGGAGGGAGATTCTTGCTTGCTACTGGTGACCAGGTGAATGGCTCTTTGCAGGCAAGCACACATATCTGTTCATGGTTCCTGCTTGAGAATTCCCAAGAGCCGAATCCTTTCTGCTTGTTGCTTTTTTAGCTTAACACATTCACTGATGTCAGGTCTAGCCAGGGGCTGGGCAAAACACCGTCCATGACAAAACACATCTCTGCTTTTCGAAAGCAGTCGGGTTAGAGTCTCCAAAAACATGACATTGGAGTGAGAGTGGAGGTGGCACTTGGGGGTAGGGTCAGCAAACTGGATTATTTCCCCCAGATCTTGTGAATCACCATCTGTAACCTTGGCATGGTTTTTGTCTCAAACATTGCAGCCTTTTTCAGTGCCTGTCTCCCACTGCAACAGAACCAATTATGGGTACCCAGAGGGACCCCATCCAAGGATACCCTGGTTGTTTGGCTCTGGGCAACCTTCCAGCGGTCATAAGGAAATCTATCCCAGCCAAGTCCTTGGTGCCTTTTTTGATGCTGGAATTTCTCCTTCTTGACTTGAGCTCATGTCTCTTGCACAGCAAATGTCTCCCCCCTGCTCCCCCCCCCTTCAGCAGCTGTTGTGCTTGCTTACCTACTGACCTAGCCTGTCACATTGGCAGGGCACAAGCCCAGCAAGGAGAGGGTGGTAGACAGTGTAGCATTTCTCTTCTAAGCAGTCTCTAGCTTTTATGGTGTTGTCTTTCATTTGCAGGCTAGCTGATTGCTATCTAGCAAGGCAATATTGCTGACGCACCAAGCATTTTTGAAACAAGTGGTCTGACAGTTCTGGGGGTTACTGCTCTGTTTGTACCTCTTTGGGGGCACTACCAAAGTCCCCTGTCAATTTTACTTGTGCTAATGCATTGTCAGTTTGCAACAATTAAAACTAGCCCTGTCAAGAGCTAAGTTACCGGGAAGGTGGGTACTCAAACGTAGCCTTAGGGAAACAAAACCTGGCCTGCCAAAGAAGTCCCTACGTCCAGCCTTTGGATCCTCACATCATCAGGAGACAGGATCTTGTTAGGTGGAATGGTAGGCAGACAGCTGTTTTCCCTCCGCAGAACTTGTTCACTAAAAGTAGTCATGAGATTCATGATGCATTTTAATTAATGTCTGTATATTTTGCTCTCCCTCCAAGGCTATCTTAGGGAGTCCTAGGTAGGATTTATCTCATTGTATCCTCACAACAGCACAGTGAGGTAGGGTAGCTTGAGAGTGTATGGCTGGCCCAAGGCCACCCAGTGAGCTTCATGGCTTAAACAATCACTAAAACTGCAGTCTTCTCAGCTGAAGGTCAACACTCTGCTTGCTCATTCCAAGGCAGAGTGGTGGCTAGAGAAGTACTGTGTGCCTATGGGTGCCATGGCAGCCACTTCCCTCTTCCCCAAAGCTTGAGTCCCCCGAAGCAAAAAATCAGTCCTGGCTTTCTGCTTCTTGAAGCAGGAGATGCTTCAAAAGAGTCCTGGAGTCTGCAGGGAAGCACCCATTCAGAAACAGCTGCCTCCATCCCAGGACAGCACTTGGCTTGCAACCAGCCAGCATTTTGTTATTTTTTCCCCAGCACCCCCTGTGGTGGTGCCCACTGCCCTTTCTCATAATTCCGTAAGTGCCCACAGGCTCAGCAGAGTTGGGGAGCCATGTACTGTGTTGATGAATAAGAAATCAGTATGCCTTGATTTAACTAAACTCTGTCCTCCTAATCGCTGTATGACCATGTGATAATCTTCATGGGTTGTTATCTTTTATTGTGCTGGGTGATCATACTCTAGGCTCAGAGGTGATAATCCTAATTACGTGATGTTTGTCTCTTCAGTGGGGCTTGCAGAATTGCGGCTCTCAAGCTGCAGTTCAGAAAGCTCTAATGGTGGCTTTTAAGCACACAGAATGAACTTTTTTAAAAAAAGACCCCTAACTTTGGTGTAGCTGGCTTGTGAGTTCATCCTCTTGGTTCCCAAAATCAGCTCCTTCCCTTAACTTGCATTTTAAACAATTAGCTTCTTCCCTTGCCAGGTTGGCTGTGGCAATCTCCTGATTGTGGGATTTCACCACATACCCCGACCCAGTTCTTTCACTTGATGGCTTTCTGCATTCTTTGATAACCTGAGCTGATGAAAGGGGATTTATTTCACTATGTCTCTCCCTTTTCCCCATTTTGCAGGCGACTGCAATGTCTGTGGACTGTCTTGGGCAACATGCAGTACTTTCTGGGTGAGTGCCAAAACATTTGTGATAGAGTTGCTGTTAATGCCAGCAGCCTCCATGTCGGTCCTTGGTGGTGTGCCTCAAAGGCAAGCTAGAAATTTTTCATAGGATGCAAGGATTCTGTTTTGTGATCTCAGTGGGACAAAGAAGGCAAGAGAGCTCCCATGGAAACAAGTAAAGGTCCCTAGATGTGTGTCAAATGCCAGGGTAAGACTGGAGACAGGCTGTTTAAAAGTTGATGCCTGGGTCCGTATTCTATCAATACATACCTGGCTAAAGGGGTATCTCAACCCACAAGGTTTACTCCCTCTGATACTCTGCAACAATTTCCAATCAAATTGGTCTAAGTCTGTTCAGAGCTATCTGCTGAAAATAGGTTTTTCCCCCACGTGCTCTTATCTTTTGGAACAGACCAAGCAAAAATATTAGTTAAGCAGAGAATTGAGGATATAGAACACCAAACTGATCTTTCCAGCATACATTAAGATGAGGGCAATTATCAAAAATACTGTGGGTCCAGCCAACTATTTAACATCTCTTGAAGTAAAAGGGTTTAGAAGATCCTTCACTCTGGCGAGGTGCTCTGCCCTCCCTTCTGCTGTACTTGAAGGAAAATACAAGAATACTCCTTTCTCAGAAAGGCTTTGTACCTGCCCATTAAGGGAGGTTGAGACTACAGAGCACATGTTTTTTAGATGTCCGTATTATAAGGTGGTGCATAATCAAATCACTCCGCTGACCGAACAAATTCCGGACCTTTCCGAAAAAGCTAGACTCGAGTTTCTTCTATCTGATAGAAACCCCAAAATTACCCACCAAGTAGCCAGTTTCTGTATGGTGATACTCAGATCACAGAAACTCTAAGGTAGCTAGTTAGATATCGTTGTTTGATATTAGATTAAATTTTAATTTGCTTTTAATGTTTCACTGATGTATCCTAAAATCTTGGAATATTGTAAAGGTGTACTTCTTTTTGTATGACTAGTCTAAGGACTGTAGAAATAAATTGAATTTTGCTTTGACAACTATTAAGTTGGAATGAAGGGAAACAGAAAATATTATATGAAGATAGTAGTTGAATATAAGTTACCTATAATTGTGTAATGACAAGCTAGATATATGTGGAAAATTTTAAGATATGAACTGGTGGTTGAAACGCTGTGGGAAGCCAATAGAGGGGAGGGAGAATAAGAGGAAAAAAGATATAGAATTATTTAGATGTTTTAAAAGACATATGTATTATCCTAATAAAAATTTGTTACAAAAAACAAAGAAATAAATTGAATTGAACAAGTCAAGAAAGATGGGTCACTGCCAGATCACAGTCCAGGGGTCCAGCTAGTTCAGGATGTAGTTAAGGAGGCAGATGCTTCTCTGGAAAGGCCACCAGCAGAGAATGAAGGCCATTGCCCACTCCTGTCATTTTGCCCAAGCATCTGGTGCCTGGAGGTGTGCTGACTCTGGGTATGGCAGTTCTGTGTAGCTGTCCGAGTCACTGAAGACATCCATTCCTCTGTGAACTTGTCATCTGTGTCAGTGACAGTCATTGCATTTTGGCTTAATGGAACTGACCCAAGATTATTCATCTGTGCATTCCATGCAGAACCTTTAAAGAAATCAGTCCTGAACGTTTTTTTTCTTCCTTAAGATAATTTTTAAAAACAAGGATCTGTGATGTGGGTGGTGGATTGCCTAGAGCAGGCCCCTTGATCCAGTCTGTTTTGGAGCATGGCTTGGTTGCTGAAATCTAAATTCAAGGGCTGTTGACTTAGAGTGGGAAAGCCTGGGTCTTTCACCTCATCCCCCTCCCCACCACCACATTGCTGATGTTTGAAGCCTTTCTCTGTCTTATCGCTAATCTTGTCTTGCATGTATTTAGCTTTGCAGCCAATGACCTTCTACTTCTGTTGATCTGATTATCTGATGTCCTTGTGCGTGTGTTTTCCAAAGCTTTGCTTACATCTCTCTTTTTGTTATCATCTGCCGTGATGTTCCGTAATAGTCATAGCTGTCCTATGCAGGCATTTGTTTTCTGTGTGCAGTGAGAGAAAGCACCATTC
>NW_015164189.1:260880-267910 GCF_001447785.1 Gekko japonicus
TTTTTCTGCTTTCCCCTCCTTTCCCCTGGAATTCTTGAAGGGCTGTATTCTGCATGAATGCAGAAAATGCACAAAATGAAGTATTGGGGCTCAGCTAAAACCCAGCTTTTAAACAAGTACGTTTCTAGCCCTCATGGCATAATGATATCCTTGAAAGTGTGTGGCTGGCACCAAATGAAATTTAGGAAACAAGAGAAGAAGGTTGTCAAATTTTCCAGTGACAAGGAGCAGTGCCTTGGGCCAATCTCAGCCTACCTCACAAGGTTTGTGAGGATAAGATGGAGGAGATTAACACAATGTAAGCCACTCGGGGAAGGGGGGGGGTTAAGGTATAGGTGAAGTAAAATATCTTTCCATCTCTCTGTGTTTCTTTCCTCCTTCCAGTTCCTAACATTCTATCACATAGTGGTGGAGAAAAGTGAAACCAAAATGATCAAGAGTTTTGGAGCACCTTTTCTGCGAGCGAAGAAAAAGCCTTTGAGTCTTATTTAATTCAGAGAAAAGGAGATAACTAATGGAGGACATGATAAAGTTTTGCAACATGTGTGGATTGGAGAAGGAGGATGGAGAAAGCTTTTTCTCCCTTTTGCATAATATTAGAACTGGGCAAGGGGGATCACTGAGCAAAAACTGCTGTGCAGTGGATCCAGGATGAAAGAAGATACTTTGTCATGTGACATGAAATTAATGTATGGAATTGCCTACCTTACTAATGGCTCAGTATTAGCTTTGACAGTTTTAAAAGGAGATTCCATAAGTTTACGGAGGAGCTGTCTGTCCATGGCTCTTTGCTGCAATGGCTGATGGGACCGCCATCTTTAGAGGTAATATACCTCTGAACACCAATTGTGGGGGCAAGTAGTAGGGGAAAATTGTCCCCTTCTTCCCTTGCTTGGTGACCGCTTGTTGGCCTCTCTGGAGAGCAGCATGTTAGTCTAGGTGAACTTTTAGTCATCTCTGGCAGGGCTCTTCGCAATGTTTTTATGTGGTGTGACCCAGCAAGAGAACTCAGAGCAGAAGTGAATGGAGAGTAGCAAATATGATTGTCGGTGTCTAGAATCGTCAGAGGGAAGGGAGACGGCTGAGGCTTGACCTTAGTAAGTTTCCATACTTTCACATTCGTACGTGGAGCCTGCCGATTGGTCCTGTACAGTAAAGTAAAGCACTGTACTTGTAACTTGTTGTTTGCCCTCCATCCCTGAGAGGATGGTGCACTCCTCATCCTCGGGCCATCCCACTGTGTGTTGTATGTCTTTACACATGCACACACATACCATGTTCTTGCCATGTACAATCCCTCCCTCCACATATCTCCACCTGTGACAACAAATAATCAGCCTGCTAGTATTAATACATTCTTTTGGGCCCCCCCCCATCTCACTTCTGTCGAGTTCTGGAAACAAGATGGAGCTTGTAGTTGGCTACAGCATCAGTGCCACCCAAAGCAAAGTTGGCCCTAGGTTGTCAGTGGGCTCAGAAGGGTGGAACTCCACTTAGGGAGGCACATTTAATGCTGTGGCAAAGGCCATTGGCCACCAAATGCTGAAAAATAGCTGACACTCTCACTCATTGGGTCTTAGCAAATATGAATTGGGTGGTGTCTTCATTAAATATCTGGAAATGGTTTCTCAAGGCTAGAGGGAGACGCGTTGGTTACAAGCATGAGGTAATTCCATGAGGGGTTTGAACTATATTGAGAGATAAAGAAAATATGTTAGTTGGGAGATTAAAATCCAGGTGAAAGGAGAACCAGAAGAATAACAATCACAACATTCAAGGTCAGAAGAAAAGCATATTCTGAAAGATGGTCAATCAGTCCATGGGCAATAAATAGTTATGTGCTTGCTTAGGCATTAAAATTGAAATTTCTGGTACAATTGGAAAGTAGTGAAGAAGAGCTAATGCTACCCAAACAGACACATGCATGAATCTAATTCATGTTATCTGGGATTGCGAGAGCAAACGTCCTCTTGCAAGATGTTCTTGTTCTATAGGAATGTTGGAAATAAATGTGCAAAAGGTTGTGAACCACAATTAGTGGGACAGATGGATTATGTCTGAGGAGATTTCAATACGAAGTCACCTTTAAAGGTACATAAATGTGACGGCTTTGAAATAAAAAACCCAGCTTCTGTGAGAACAAAGCTCCTTACCCGTAGACACCTGCAGTGCTCTTTTTATTTTCTAACTCTTATTCTTCTGTTCTCTTTAAGTTAGCTGAGGTTGTGAACACCATATATCCAGGTGAATAAAAGAAAGTAGCTACATATATTCTTTGATAGTATTTCTATTTGTTAAAATATTCATCCCTGCCTTTCCCTTGTGGCTCAAAGCGGCTTACAGTTTCAGAATTTAAAACCTAACAAAGTGCATCTGGAATCTCAGAGCTGGAATGCCTGCCTTTTACATCCCACTAAAAGCCCTAGCAAATAAAATAGTTTTATTGCAACTCCTAAAAACATCTTAACATAGCACCACCCTCACCTCTTCAGGGGGTCTGTTTGACAATGGTAGAAAAGGAATAGGCTCCGGTAGATGCCAGGTTGGCTATCTTAAAGAGGTGGGAGCGGCTAGCAGGTGGCAACCTGAAGACTAAAGCTGGCGTATAGCGTAAGACAGACTCATTTGTTATGAGGGCCGGATCTGACGTAAATGTCACTTTGTCAGCCAGGCCATGTGTGCTGTAAAGGTACTAGAGATAGAAGCTGTATAAAGGACAGCAGCTCATAAGCTCCAAGTTGGTGTATCCTCACTGCAAGCCTCATAGGCTGGGAAGGTGTGCAGAGGAAAACTCACATAGGTGGACTGGAGAGGCAGCAGTGCAGGGCTGGGCATATGCTCCCGTGATGCTTGACTGCTGCTGGCAAGATTGTTCTGTTGTGCTGAAGCCACAGTGGAGTGGCTCTGCCCACTTCCCCCAGTTCTCCCTCCCTTGCATCAGTTGCTCGTGGGCCACATAAGAGCCCTGGATGGGCCAGTTCTGGCCCCCGAGCCTTATGTTTGACACCCCTAGAAAGAAGCTCCTTTAGAGCCTCAGCTATTGAGAAGCTAAAGAGGAGTCTGATTTCTGGAGTGCAGACCTTTATCCAGATTAGCCTGACAAAAATTGCCATCTGAAGAAAATGCTTGTAGAATGCAACTTGGTTCCAACACTGAGAGTGTGTTACATATGGTCCTTGCAGGCGCCGCTTCCTGTATATCGTTAACCTAGATGTGCCAGCAGAAGGCCACCGCAAGATCTCTCGCCAGAGCAAGTGGGACATCGGCGCCGTGCAGTGGAATCCACACGACAGCCATGCACACTACTTCGCTGCTTCGGTAAACTGGTCCTGATATTTGGCTGTGTTCTCTGCCTTTCCCCCATCTAGGTCTTAACGGTGCAGTGTGTGTGTCCAAATTATTCATGGGATTGAGGTTAGATGGCTGCTTCTGAAAGTATCAGAAGAATGCTTACAGGGAGTTTCCGCATCATGTGTAGATCTGAACTAGGGCAACCAGTGTATTTTGCAAACATATAGAGCTTTAGTTGACCACTGGATTGCTCAGGGTTTTCGTTTGCGTGTACCAAAGCTGGAAACACATGCAAAATGTGTGCCTTGCCCCTGTTCAGACAACATTGTGTCATTGTGTATCTGGAGCATTGTGACTACCGCATGCTCCCAGTATGGTACTCATGAGTGTCATGTTTTAAGTATGTTTCTGTTTCCCTCACACATACATACCTTTTAATTCTGCAATTTACAGGCAAAAACTGTCAGTGTGTTTGTGTGGGATTATGAAGCTGAGATCCCTGAATTCTAAAGAAGGTGCCAGAAGCTTCACAATCTGCAGCTCCAGTGTAAACCCCCCTCAATGTAAAGCACCAAACACCTTCCCTAGAAAACAATGTTTCCCATTGTTTTGGAAAACTTCAGGGATATGCATTGACACACCTCTTTAGAGAACAGCCTTTCCCCATCTGCACATGATGTCTGAACTGAGTCATTGTGTTTGGACAGGAAAGGACTGATCCATCACATGCCTCTCTTCCCAAAAACTGCTCTCCAGAAGACGGCTCATTGGAATATCTAGAGTTTGGTTTAGTTATGTAGTTGTCTGAAATTCTAGGTGACTTACAGAGTCCAGAATCATAAAACCTCCAGGGGATAAAGAACTAAAACATGTAAATGAATAGATAATCTAGAAAGATTGTCCAAGATACGCTACAAACACCGTCCTCAGCAAATTGTGCTTTGTATTGGTTGTGATAACTTAAATGGGAAGTGCATCAACACACCGCTTTAGGGAAGTCTTCATACAGCCTTGCAGAAAGGTTGGGAATAGCTGTGAAGGCCCTGTTCTTAGTTGCCAGGGAAGATTCTTTTCTGACTGATGGGCTTTGAAGCAAGAGATGTTCACACTTCTTTATCCCACCTTTCTTCCATCATGGAGCTCAAGGTGATCTATGTGGAGCTTCTGGAAGGGCATGGTTCAGATACTGATGAGTCCCAGATCTCTTTACCTTTGGCAAGGTTGTCTTGTTACCCTTTGTCTTCCAGCCATAATCAGGGGAACAATTCTGTAGCTGCCATCGACCCTTCTGTCCGTGTTATGGCTACTAACGTCTTCTGTTAATTTCAGAGCAATCAGCGCGTTGACCTGTATAAATGGAAAGATGGGCATGGGGAAGCTGGCACTTCCTTGCAAGGGCACACACGCGTCATCAGGTATGACACTCCTGGTGAGGCTCCATGCATTCTCTTATCAAGTGCGGCTGGCTGCAGGCCCTGACACACCAACTCTGGTCAGTCAGTTCTCTCTGGCAAGACAAAGCTCCCCATTCCTTCGAGCAGCTTTTGCGCTTTCTACCTCCAGGGAATATTTTTCTGTATCAGTTTATCCACTGAGGAGTTCACAGATAAGTCTTTCAGGGCATAAAATTCAAACCCAGAGTATTTGGGTCTCATAATGCTCAGATGAGTCTTTCAGGGCATAACATTCAAACCCAGAGTATTTGGGTCTCATAAGGCTAGATACATTAGCAGTGGGCATGCCCTAATCATGCCCAATACACTCCTGTAACTTCAGGGGAAGATTGATAGTAAGCTAACTTTCAAGGGTAGCATATTGGCTGTAGCCAAGAAAGTCAACAGTTGACAACATTGGGGAGCTCCTGATAAGCTTTGGGGGAACTTTCTTTCCCAGAAGTTAACACAGAGGCCTGTGCCTTACCCAGGTTGTCAGTGCAGGGATGTGGCTGAAGCTGCTGCCTGGAATTTTTGATTAAGTAGATTTGGATTTCCATCTCAAGAGAACAGTGAGGGGAAGTCTCTTGTGGAGTCCAGAGGTTAGTGAATTGTAGAAATATAAGGCAGAAACCCAGGGGCACCTTAAAAGACTTAACAGCATTTATTCCTGCATGAGCTTTTGTGCATCAGAGCTCAGTTCCTCAATTGCTCATAAAGACGTTTTTTGTGAGTTCCAGCTCAGAAAGCTGGTCTGCAGCCCTGCAAAGCCCTGGGCAGAGTGCAGGGGTGCTCTTCCTGGGTCAAAAGATCGGGTGGGGGCAAGTAGGAGGGAGAGATCTGGAATTCTTCGTCTGCAGTTACTTTTGTCCTGCTGTGCATTCTACCAGCCATGAGCAAAAATGGTTGCTAAAGACCATGCAGAGCTTGGTGACCACTGATATCCAAGGCAGAGGCCTTCTGCTGAAACTTTGATTTCCTCTCTGTACCCTTTTCCCCCCCAGTGACTTGGACTGGGCCGTGTTTGAGCCAGATCTCCTCGTTACCAGTTCGGTTGACACGTACATCTACATTTGGGACATCAAGTAAGAGCACGGGTCCCGTAAGAGGAGTTCGTTCTGACTGCCGCGGCAGGCTCATGTAAAGCATCCAGAACTGCTATAACTTGAGGGAGAGGGTTGGGTTGGGTCCAGGCTGTTGCTTCATGGGATGTCTCAGGTTTTGCTTATGCATTGGGGTCCAGAAGGAATTTTCCTCCAGGTCAAATGGAGAGCCTGACTGGAATGGTGAATGGTCCCTGTCAGCCTTATTTTTCTCCCTCGCTTGCTTAACCTGTCACTGCTGTGCCATGAAGGCTGATTTTGATGATTCAGCCCAGTCTCAGCTTGCAGAAGGAGGTCACTTGCATTAAGGGGAATGACTGGCTACCCTTCTAGATCAGTAATTCCCAAATGGGGGTGTCACGGGAAACATTACATGATTAAAGATTCCAGTGAGCTGAATCTACTGAAGAGGTTGCTTGTTGTGCCTCTGAATGATTCCCTGCTCTAGGTCTTTCCTTTTCCCCAGTCAGCTGCCTCTGGAGGCAGATGTGTTTGAATTGGAAAGTAAGTTACTCAACCACAGAGGAGGCTGTTCACCATGCCTCCGCAGGAGTTGCTGCTCTGGGCTTGCCTTTTACCCAAGAGGGAGTCCACTTAGATCAGCGAATCATGCTGAAAGACATAGTGGGGTCCTCTGTGAACATGCTAGACTTACTCATACACCCTATGAACGTAAGCCTTTTTGGTATTGGTGTATGTCCAATTTTAATGTGGGGAAAATAGTGTGCTTTGGCTATAAAAGTTCAGGGAACGCTGACCAGGAAAGAGGTGTGTGTATGCTTACACCAGTATTGTTTTTCAGGGACACTCGAAAGCCCACTGTCTCACTCTCTGCAGTTGGTAAGTACTGGTTATCTGGGTAGGTGGAATCTCTGCTTCATGTGCTGGTTGCATCTCTGTGCTGTTGGGTATTGCTTGCAAACCATGGGCATGGTGTACCCTGCCTTGGCAGGTATTCATGTCTGGCTTCTTCCCATGCACTTATATAAATAATCTGAAAAGGTATTGGCTTTGAAATAGAAACTTAAAATGCCTCACCGTTCCAGTAGCTGGCATTCACATAACAGAAATTAAAATGGCAAAAGAGACAAAGAAACAAATATAATTTAGAAAGACAGGAGAGAGGGAGAGAAATACAGGTGGAGCTTTCAAAAGTACTTGAAAGATAGCTAGCATGAGCTAAAGAAGTGAAATCCAAAGAAT
>NW_015164189.1:267951-271815 GCF_001447785.1 Gekko japonicus
GGAACCCCAAAGCGTGGGACAGTGTCTGAGCACAGAAGTGGCACCTTTATTTAGAAAAGGCCTGAGTGCTGCATTGGTTTCCAGTGGAGGTTGCCCAATAGACCATAAGTGGCCCCTGACACGTTGTGTACATGCCATTATTGGCATGGGTTTGTGGGGCATCTTTGGGCAGGTGCCAGAGGATTCGTGGTTCTAGCTGAGGTACGAATACACTTCCAGCTGCTGCTTCTGTGCCACACCACTGCTTGCTTCACAGAGAAGAGTGTCTTGATGGATGTTCAGTATATGCAGTAGAATAGCACTCTCCTATTCTATGGCGACTGTTTGCTACGAAGGTCAGCCATTGCTGCAGTAGCCTGTGGGTGAGGTGCTTTGCCTTAGGGCAGTATCCTGAGCTGGCTTTCCTGAATGGGGCAGCGCTGCACCTTTTGGAATGCCCAGCACGACTGACTACCCTTTTCTTGATAACTCTGTCATATGTCCACAGCTGGCCTCATGTGCCACGGTGCCACGTGTCATGGCGCCATGGTTCCAGTGAGCATGTTTGGACCAACGGCCAGTCCTCCTGTCTCTCAGGCTTCCTGCAAGGTTTTCATTCCACCCACCCTACTGCCACCTACAGGACATTCTGTGAAAGTTTTTGACTGCTAGGTGCTCTTCTCCTGCAGCTGGAGCTTCCCAGGTCAAGTGGAATAAGAAAAACGCCAACTGCTTGGCAACCAGCCATGATGGAGATGTACGCATTTGGGACAAGCGGGTGAGTCAGTGTCGCCTTCTCTAATGAAGACAGAGATGACCTCACCAGCTGGTGAGCATCCATATGCCTTCCAGCTCTGAGGGTCCCAAGGTGGCGCAAGGCTCTCTGTTGCTGGGCTCTCTGAGGACCCACAGCATCCATTTCACCCTGAAACCTTATCAGGAGATATTCCCGTGACTTGGGACTTGTAGCACTGTATGGTGTCCTCAACTGTAGTAGGATTGCTCCATTAAGTTTCTTTGCTTCCTTCTGCATAATATTTCCAAGGGACAAGTAGTCTAGAATGGCCAACAGACCTCTTGGGTGCAGTCCCAGGGATAACTGCACTGTAATCTCTCTCTGGTCAAACAAATGTGATTGGTGGCTGCTGGTGGGAATTCCTTACGGATGCAAGCAGCCTGAGTTAATAATCCCCCTGCCTCCCCCAACTGCATTATGCTGCTTGAAAATAGGTCGTAATGCCGAACTCAGTGCCTATGAATACCCATTATAACCACGGAAATTCTCCTGGAGAATGGGGCTTGATGGAATCTTGCATTCCAGCAGGTGGTAGAGAGGTAGGCGTTTCCTTGCTGTGAATAACAACCCGACATTTGCCTATAGGTAACGGATGCATAACTCAGAAAAACTGACCAGTTTATAAAATTGTGCATAATTCTCTGTTGCTGGAACAGGCTTTGGATAGTCTGTGCAGAATGCATGAAGCCCCAACCATTGTCAGTCTGCAGGATAGCATCTGGGATCTGGCAGGGTTGTGGCTTGATCATAAAGCCTCTGTTTGGCATGCAGAAGGTCCAAGGTTCAATCCCCAGCATCTCTAGTCAGAAGGATCAGGTAGAAAGTGATGTAAAAGATCTCTGCCTGAGCCCTCAGAAAGCCACTGCCAGTCCAAGTCGAAAGTGCTGGCCTTGATGAAGCAAGGGTATGATTCAGTATAAGGCAGTATCTAGCCCAGCCACTGTTTCTAGCTCTGCCTTCACCAATAGGAGCTATGTGTCCTTGGGGCAGCAGTCATAATTTCTATGGCCCTAATGGCTCATAACAGAGATAAGACTTGAGCTAACTCCCTTCTGGGAATGTGTGGTTCAGCAGTATGAGTCGGAGTATATCGAGACCAATGCTTCCTGTTTAGTCCCTGCTGGACTCAAAACGCATCACCTTTTGGTGCAGTGGTTCTCAAGGAGGTGGTGGCTCTGAAGCTTATGAAGGTTTTGTCCAAGAGAAGACCAGTAATGGGGGAGAAGGTTCCTTGAAAGACTTGCAGCCTTCCCCTGCAGTGTGCAGCCACGTGGGCACATTGCACATGATATAGGTTCACTCTCAATTCAGGTGCTGCAAGAGAAGCTCAGCAGGCTTACCCAGCATGCGACACAAATTTAAGTGTGTGCCTTCAAGTATACCCCAGAATCTTTGAAATACTCCAGAATTCCCCAGCAGATGGCAGTGGCGTGTCAGGGGTTCCCTAAAAGCAGAACATTTGAAAACCACTGTCCTCACAGCTGGCGGCTGCCTTATGTGTGTGCGTATGGTGGGAGCCTTTAACCAAAACCTCTTCTTGCAGAAACCTGGCACCGCCGTGGAGTACCTGGCAGCCCACCTCTCCAAAATCCACGGCCTGGACTGGCACCCAGATAATGAGAACATCTTGGCCACATCTAGCCAGGACAACTCCGTCAGGGTAGGTAGGTGGGGTGGGCTTTCTGGTGGCTGTTAGATGTAGTCTGACAAAGAGCACACACACATCAGCTGTGTTAAAACAGTGGACCTGTTGCTTGTTGTAGGGGTGGGTGGGAAATTTCAGCCGGGCTGGTCCCTGTTGGTCTTCCCTGCTGATGGAGAACTTTGGGAGATAGTGCAAGGGAGTGCGGGCTGTGTGGCTTCCAGCTGTAGAGAGCAGGGGTGCAAAAAGGTGCCTGCCTTCTTAAAGAAGCTCATGCTGCACTCTTAGCTGCATGTAGGGTTGCCAGGTCTCTTCCTCACGCCAGCGGGGGAGTTTGAGGGCATTCCGGGGGTGGGTGGGAACTCAAACCATAGAGTTTTGCCCAAAAGGCAGAGCGCCCCCCGATGCCACCAACACGCTGTTGTCACTTCCAGGTGACATCAGCGCGCCCTGCATGGAGTCAGGGGTGGGGAGAATTTCCTCCTGCCAGCCAGCTGGTCGGCAGTGGGCCAGAGCTCACAAAAGTAGGGGATCCCCCACCTGGGGAGTGGTTGTCCTTGGCTGCATGCCATAGTATGTGCCTCTGCCAACTGAGGCATATCCTAAGGGTCTTGTTTTGCTCATTGCTGGAAGCCTTTTGAGTTTGTTTGAGCACAGTCTGGATTAGACTTTTTCTAACCAATTATTTCCTTTTATTAATGAGAGTTAAAGTACCAGTTCAACCTTGTCTTTCCATCTATATGGAAAACTCAACCAATCATGAAAAAAAACCCAACCCAGCACTATAACATTAAACCTGCGAATGAAAATGCCGTTGGACATCAGCAACAGCCAAACACCCATTCCCATAGAAATACTTTATTAGTCTTCCAAGACCTTACAAAGTGCCAAGAGAGCCAGTGTGGTGTAATGGTTGTAGTACCCTCCCACTGGATTGGGGGGGGGTAGGATTGCCAGAGCCAGGTTGGGAAACTCTTGGTGATTTGGGGATGGAGCTTGGGGAGGTCCTCAGTGGGTCACAAAGCCATACAGTCCACCCTCCAAAGCATCCTTTTCCACTAGGGGAACCGATTTCTGTGGTCAGGAGATGAGGTGCAATGCCAAGGGACCCCAGGTCCCATCTGGAGGCTGGCATCCCTAGGCTAGGATCTGGGAGAGCCCATGTTCAAATCCCCCCAGACAGAGCATCACTTGCCCCAGAGTCCCTATCTATACCTTGTGGCTAATAGCCACTGATGGACCTCTGCTCCATATGCTTATCTAATTCCCTCTTGAAGCCGTCCATGCTTGTAGCCGCCACCACTTCCTGTGGCAGTGAATTCCAAGTGTTAATCACTCTTTGGGTGAAGAAGTACTTCCTTTTATCCGTTCTAACCCGACCGCTCAGCAATTTCATCAAGTGCCCACGAGTTCTTGTATTGTGAGAAAGGGAGAAAAGTACCTCTTT
>NW_015164189.1:273016-282506 GCF_001447785.1 Gekko japonicus
AGGTCTTTCAACACCCCTCCCGAAATTAGTGGTTCTGTAGTGGGCAAGCAGTTCTCATCTTCCACAGTGAAGACAGAGGCAAAAAACGCATTCAGCTTCTCCGCCATTTCCCCATCATCCTTCAGCACTCCCCTTACTCCCTGGTCATCCAAGGGCCCCACTGCCTCCCTGGATGGTTTCCTGCTTCTAATGTATTTGAAGAAAGTTTTATTGTTGGTCTTTATGTTTTTTGCAATATGCTCCTCATATTCCCTTTTTGCCTGCCTGATCACAGACTTGCATTTTATTTGCCACAGCCTGTGTTCCCTTTTATCAACCTCACCGAGACTAGCTTTCCACCACTTGAAGGAATACTTCTTACCTTTTACAGCTTCCATTACTTTGCTTGTTAACCATGCAGGCTTTTTTCTATACCTATTTGTGCCTTTCCTAACTTGCGGTATTTTTTCTGAGCTTCTAGGATTGTAGTTTTAAATAGTCACCAAGCTTCCCCAGTGGTTTTGACCCTTTCTACTTTTCCTTTCAGTTTCCTCCTCACATGTCCCCTCATATCAGAGAAGTTACCCCTTTTAAAGTTAAAAGTGGTCCTATCAGTCTTTTTGGGCAACTCCCTATTTATACAAATGTTAAACTCAATAACATTGTGGTCACTGTTCATAGACCCTTTCTACTTTTCCTTTCAGTTTCCTCCTCACATGTCCCCTCATATCAGAGAAGTTACCCCTTTTAAAGTTAAAAGTGGTCCTATCAGTCTTTTTGGGCAACTCCCTATTTATACAAATGTTAAACTCAATAACATTGTGGTCACTGTTCATAGACCAGTCACAGCCTGGGGAACCTTCTGACCCATGCTCTAGGGATGGCAGCAGCAGCAGCAGTCTAGAAATTTGATTGCTTTAGGTCCAGGAGTACTTCTAAAGTGGAAGCTCTTCCCTGTTTCCCATTTTGATAAACCTTCAGAAGATAAATGGTGATGCCACCTGGAGCGGGATGACGCCCTGCATTGCCCTTGCTTATTTATTTGCACCCCACCTTTCCCCCCAATGGGAACCTGAAGGACCTTATATCGTTCTCTTCCATTTTATCCTCACAGCAAACCTGTGAGGTAGGTTAGGCTAAGTGTATGTGACTAGTCCAAGGTCACCCAGCAAGCTTCCATGGCAGAGTGGGGATTCGAACCTGGATCTCCTGGATCCTAGTGCTACACTCTAGCCACTTCTCCATGCTGGCTGTCCTTGTCCTGGGCCATTGAAGGTGAGCCCAGTCCCAAGCTCTTAGCACTGTGGTGTGTATTGCATGCTGTGATCTTCTGAGAGTGTACCAGTGTTAAGCATCCTTCTCCTGAACTGCCTTGTTTCTGTTTTTCAATTCGTTGAAGTTCTGGGACTACCGACAGCCCCGAAAATACCTCAACATCTTGCCTTGCCAGGTTCCAGTCTGGAAGGCCAGATATACGGTAAGGGTCTCTTTTGTAAGGTGGGGCAGGAGGGATGCGAGGGAATCACTGCTAAAAGGTGAGAGGGGGTAAATGGGACCACTGGCTGATTCCCTAATGTCTAGTGGCATCCTCTCAAAGATCTATTAAGCAAGGATGGATTCACAGGACCAGTTAGTGCAAATTACACTGTAACTATTAATGCACCCTGAATATTCACTTTGTGCATTTAATACTAGGGCTGGCAACTAATCGAAGATGAATCTTAGTCTTTTGATTATACACATTTTAATTAATTTGCATATAAATGAACAGCAGTTCTAAAGTAAACAAATACTTTTTTGTTTGTTCTGAGCTGCATGCAGTGATCTTGGAAAGCCTGTCTTGGAAGATGCATTTGTATTAAAAATAATTGAGGGTTTTAAAAAGAGTTTCCCAGTGAATTGAGAGTACTTTTTAAGTCAGTGAGAAGGCTTTTAAGCTAAACCTTTTGGTTTTCAACCCAAGGCTTGAGACCCTCGGTTAGCTCACATGTTGATCCAGAGCTCCTGGAGAGTGGATCTTTTTGCTGCCTTTAGGAGGGGGTTGCTGTTCCTTGTGTGCACACTGAGAGAAGTGTTGGCATGGCATAACCAGGCCACACAGTGGTGGAGAGAATTCCTCCATGGCACAAACCCTTGACTTGAGTCTTCACTGTGGGTATACCTCACTGTGGGTATACTTCACTGGTGTTCACCTTGTGTTTCCCGCCCCCGGCTCTCCAGCCCTGTCGCCCATAGTCCTCACCTGGACACTGGCAAAGTCTCAGAGCCCCAGCTTCCCCTTGGACTGGCATGTAACTTGGATGTCATGTGACTTCCCATCACTTTCTTATCAGCTCAGGGGGTCCCATACTGCCTGGGTCCAAGGTCTGCCATGGTTGAAGACTACTGATCCTCTAACCTGTTAGGAACATAAGAACATAAGAGAAGCCAATGTTGGATCAGGCCAATGGCCCACCCAGTCCAACATTCTGTCACACAGTGGCCAGAAATACCAGGTGCCATCAGGAGGTACAGCAGTGGGACCAGGACACTAGAAGCTCTCCCATTGTCCGTCCGTCCCCAGCACCAAGAATACAGAGCATCACTTGCCCCAGACTGAGAGTTCCTATCTATACCTTGTGGTTAATAGCCACTGATGGACCTCTGCTCCATATGCTTATCTAATTCCCTCTTGAAGCTGTCCATGCTTGTAGCCGCCACCACCTCCTGTGGCAGTGAATCCCAAGTGTTAATCACTCTTTGGATGAAGAAGTACTTCCTTTTATCTGTTCTAACCCGACTGCTCAGCAGTTTCATTGAGTGCCCACAAGTTCTTGTATTGTGAGAAAGGGAGAAAAGTACTTCTTTCTCTACCTGCTCTATCCCATGCATAATCTTATAAACCTTGATCATGTCACCCCTCAGCCGTCGTTTCTCCAAGCTAAAGAGCCCCAAGCGCTTTACCTTTCCTCATAGGGAGAGTGTTCTAACCCTTTTATCATTCTAGTTGCCCTTTTCGGTTAATCAGTGGAGAGCACAGTCCCAAGCATGTTTGCTTAGATGTGAGCTCTGTTTTATTCAGTGAGGATCATTACCAGGGAACCATTCGTGGGATTGTAGCCAAAACATTTCAGCCCTGTTGAAAAAATAGTGGGTAGGCTTGCGGGGGGAGCCCCAAAATATACCATGCAAGGTCGAAGTGAGGTCTGAATGACATAGAGCAGTGAGGAGGCTGCAAATAGATCTTTGAGAGGATTCCACCAGGCATTAGGGAATCAGCCACTGGTCCCATTTACCCACTCTCTGTTTGTGTGAGATGAAGGGTGTGTGTGCAGCTTGCATCTAGCGAAGAGGGGATAGGTGTTGCCCCATGTTTTTTCCCATGGCCCAGTATGCAGTCATCCTGCTGGCTTGGGAATGCTTTTTCAAGCATGCCTTTTAGCGTTTCCTTGAAACAGAGTGGATTAATTTTGCAAAGAGTTGCAACTATGTCAAACTTGCCCACAGCTACAGTTCCCCTTCTAGGCAGGTGACACCTTCCTCTAGGGCCAAGTATAGTAATAATAACCTGCTTCAAGCCTCCTAGGTGAAACTGAAGACAGAATCTTGTTCTCAGTGTAGAAATGAATGTGAATCAGATAATGTGGAGCATGAGGCTATAGAAATGAGGTGGAGCAGCTTGTCTCCCAAAGCAACCCAGAAGCTTGAAAGAAGTTAATGAAAACCTTATTGCTGTTGCTGAATGTAATGGCTAGTGCACACAGTCTGTTCTGTTCCCCCAGCAGCTGGGCACCTCAATCGTTATGAAAAATGCATGTGTACCTTTTCTTCTACCTGGGGGAAAGTGGGGTTTCAGACTTCTCAAAGTCCCTGGGTTGGGCTACTAAGCTTTCCCTGTTCTTCCTCTTAGCCTTTCAGCAATGGGCTGGTGACTGTGATGGTCCCCCAGCTACGACGGGAGAACAGTCTTCTGCTCTGGAATATCTTTGACCTGAACACGCCCGTTCACACCTTCGTAGGGCACGATGACGTGGTGCTAGAATTCCAGTGGCGGAAGCAGAAAGAAGGTACATGAAAGATGAAGTGAACAATTTAAAAAAGAAAAAAAAAAGGCCACACCAGTGGTAATACTAAACCTGTTATGTTACAGCCTACATTGTACATCCCAACAGCAAAACCAGAATGATCAATATGAAAACAAGAGCAATGGCACAGGAAAAACAGTAACACCAGGGCTTGTAAGAACCAGGCAAGGGGTATGAAGTAACCATCCAGAAAGGCATAAGGAAACAAAACTGCCTTCATTTGGTACCTAAAGTCCCACAAACTCAACACCATATGGATAGGCTCAAGAGAAGGGTGTTCCAAAAGGGAAGCATCGCCATAATAAATGGATTTTCAAAACTGTGGTTGGAACCTGGGATAGAAGGTTGCGAGACAGCCCCACCCCCGCCCCCGCCCCAAGATTTGTGCAGGGACCGTAGGAGCGATTTTTCTGTCTTTTTTTGGCACTCTGGGTTTTCATCTATTTATTTTCCTTAGAGAAGATTTCTTCCACTCAGTTAATACAAATACATAACAGCATCTGTTACAGTTTTGCCGGGACTGCAAAACGGAGCTGTTCCGCCGGGCCTTTGGCTGAGGCAGTGGGCACCTACCGGCTGGCCTCCCTGTTGCAGCTGGATGAGATCCTCGTGTCTCAGTGTTGGCCCACTAATTCCCCGACTGTAGGAACTGAATATATTGCTCTGCCCACTTTAAATGTTTTAAACTGGTTTTACTGTACTGATTCTATATTGTTATTTATTATTTGATTGAATTATTTTAAGACTGTATTATATTTATTGCTGTGAGCCGCCCTAAGCCCGAATGCGGGAAGGGCGGGATATAAATGGAAATAATATTTTTTTAAAAAAATCTTAGGAATAAGAGAGTTAATCGGCAGTCTTTCAACACACTGAAATCCAGTTGAATATGGCTAGAAAACTCAAGACTTTCTCTCACTGTTTTCACACATTCTTTGTTGTTCCTTCCCAGGAATCTGATCATGTATGTTAATTTCAATACATTAGTCCTATTGCATGTTTTTAAAAGCTACAGGCCAGTGGATCAGTTTCTTTAAACTATTTTAGAAGTATTTTTGTTGCTGCCAACAGAAAAAGTCCGTTTCCGGCCTTAGATGTGGCATGGTATAGTCATTAGAGTGTTGATCTTAGGATCTGGGAGACACAGGTTTGAAACCCATTCTGCTATGGAAATTTCACTGCGTGACAATGAGGCAGTCAGTCTCTTTCATTCTAACCTACCCGGAGAATAAAATGGAGGGGAAGAGATGTGGGGCAGTTGGCCCCATATCTCACCCCCCAGGACCTAGCTATAGTGACCCATGCAATGGTCACTTCCAGACTGGACTATTGTAACTCTCTCTACGTGGGGCTGCCCTTGACTGCTCCAGAAGTTGCAGCTAGTGCAGAATGCGGCAGCACAGGTGTTGACAGCGACACCTGTGTGGGCTCGTATCCACCCTTTGCTGCGTGAACTTCACTTGCTGCCTATTGAATTCCGGATCTGTTTCAAGGCTGGTGCTTACCTTTAAAGCCCTATACGGCCAGGGGCCAAGCATACCTTTGAGATCGCCTCTCCCCATATGAGCCCCATAGGGCACTGAGGTCCACAAATCAACATCTTTTAACAGTTCCCGGCCCCAGGGACGTCCAGCTAGCCACAACCAGGGCCAGGGCTTTCTCGGCCCTGGTCCCTACCTGGTGGAATGAGCTCCCATCTGAAATCAGGGCCCTGCAGGATCTATTACAGTTCTGCAGGGCCTGCAAGATGGAGCTCTTCTACCAGGCTTTTCGTTGAGGTAGCGGATGCCCTTCCCCTCTCCTGGCCAATCTCCCATCAGTGGCCTGGATCCAAATAGATATCAGGGTACCCACTGTTGTACCTTCATTAATCTGGTTGATGTTTCATCTAATCTGTTTACGTGGTATTTTATGATTCTATTCTGTTTTAAATTGATGTTTTAATGTGTTTTAATTGTATTATATTAAGATTGATGTAAACCGCCCTGAGCCTGCTGATGGGGAGGGCAGTTCATAAATCAAATAAATAAATAAAATATTGTATGAGGGAGAGGCTGTGGCTCAGTAGTAGAGCATCTGCTCTGCATGCAGAAGGTCTCAGGTTCAATTCCCAGCATCTCCAGTTAAGTGGACCTCTTCATAGGTGACTTGAAAGACCTCTGCTGAAGAGCCATCGCCAGTCTGAGTAGACAGTACTGGCCTTGATAGACCCAAGGGTCTGACTCAGCATAGGGCTGCTTCATATGTTCAAGCCATTTTAGGTTCCCATGGAGAAAAGAGTAGGATATAAATACACAAAAATAATAATAGTCTCCCCATTATTCTCCTTTTAACTACACCTAAAGCTCCGTATGGGAAATCTGCAAGCAGCAGTTTGTGTCTGTTCGTGCCTGCGGCTGCCGGGTTGTGCCTTCTCACCGGCCAAGAGTAAAGCTGAAGTGAGCCACAGATTCTCACCTGCCGCTGTGTGCCTTCCCTGAGCATTGCCACACCCCTCACCTACCAAACAAATAATTTGCACAGACCTTTGGGGCCCATGAAGATATGCCTATTACATCTGTTTTGTAAGTGCTGCCCTGGCTTGCCTATCTGTTTCTGAGCACAGGGAACTTGGTTCTTACCTTTTTTTAAAAAAAATTTACGTTTTATTGTAAATTTTCAAAACCACAATACAGATGAAGAAAACAAAATTAAATAGTACAACACCAGAAGTATAGCATAAATTAATGAGATGAACATATGATATCAATCTAAATACGTATTGATCCATAGATTTCATTAAGATAAGAGTATCTGAAATACTTTACAATTAGAACAGACGTAGATCATCAATCATATTAGGAATTCCATCTTGTTTTACTAAGCAATCCATAATGGGAAACCAAATCGTAACAAAGTTGGATGAGGAAATTTGAGAATCAAGATAGGATAAGTTGTCTGTTCTTTCCTTTTAAAAGCTTATCACAGCCTGAGGAGCACATATCTGCAAGATCACTTCTGTATACTCCCCAATGACAGTTACACTGTGCCCTCTGTTGGTTCCAGCTTGCAGGCAAGCTACTTGCCTTCTAAATGGTAGAATTCAAGTATTCCATCTGTGTCTGAAAATGTGGGGCTAAGGCACATTTCCCACAGCCTGATTCTCCCACACCCCTGTTTTCTCCTTCCCTTTACAGCCTTAAAGCTGGCCAGTTGTAAATTATATCTGACGTGTATTTTCATTTGTCCTTGCAGGCTCCAAGGACTACCAGCTGGTCACGTGGTCTCGAGATCAGACACTGCGGATGTGGCGTGTCGATTGCCAGTTGCAGAGGGTAGGTTTGACTGATGGCAGATTTCTTTCATCCTGGGTCTTGAAGTGCAAGCCAGAGGTTCTGCCAACCAGTCTTATTCAGCTGTACATTGTCTGAGCAAAACCTACTGTTCTGAAGCATTCCCTTTCATGCATCTGCCGGGGAGGGTTCTCGTTATGGTTTATCAGGAGCCACTGATTCAGGAGAACAGACCAAACAATTGAAGGGGTCCCTCCAGGAGAAACACCTCCCAGTTCTCATAGAGGTACAACTCCTGCTTGAAAGTCTCCAAGGGCAGCAGTTGCCCCCATGCCCTTCAAACCAAGTCTTCCGCCATCCTGCTGGACTCACCCTTAGGATGCATTTCCTGAATCTAGCCTGAAATATGCATTGTTGCTGTTTCTCTTTTCTTTGATTAAGCATAAAAAATAACAATTTTTGGTGGCTGTTCAGCAGATTTGTGTAGCCAGTTTGGGCCGTAGGTTGACTGGCAATGGCGCCGAACATCTAGTAAACTTATGGGGTGGAGGTATACCGTCATACAGGCGGGATCCTAGGCCATGTTTTTGACTGTGGCATTCTCTGTTGCATTCTCCACCTCCTGACATGCCTGGCTGTGTTTCTTCTTTTGCTGCCTCTTGTTCCAGCTGTGCTCCAATGACCTCCTGGATGGGGTGGAGGAGCTCATCGATGGGATTTCTCTCCTGCCAGAGCCAGACAAGCCTCTGCCCATCCAAGACTCTGAGCCCCAGCAAAACCCCAACCACGGAGAGGAGGAAGGTGAGGTAGGACACTTGGAGGAGAGTTGGCTCGAGGGCTTAACCAGCTATTCCTAGCTTTCACTGATGGCGACATTTTGGGGTCAGGCAAGAAAAGGGTTTTCCAAGTCCAAGTCAGCAGGTTGGCCATCCTTGTTGTTATAAGAGCCCTGTTCCCTGCCACCAATCCCAAGCTGTGGCTTAGTGGTAGAGCACCTGCTTGGTATACAGATGATGACAGGTTCAAGGCACCCAAGTGAAAGGTGATGTGAAAGACCTCTGCCTGAGACCTTGCTGACCTTGATGGACTAGTAGTCTGATTCAGTTATCAGGCAGCTTCATATATATATATCCCATCCTCCCCTGATAGATCACTTTCTTGCAGTAGGGGTGCTGTGGAGCTTTGTGGAAATCATTTAGGCTCAGACAGGTAGTCTCCAGAATTCCACTTCTTGGAGCCATTTTAGGTTTTGCACCTGCCGTTTGGGATGCTGACACAGCTCATTGCTTGGGGAGCAGAAGAGATCAAAGGCTGCTTCTCGCTGTCTGCTCGGGAAGCCAGGATCCCGTTTTTGTCAGTCCTGTCTTCAGTCTGCTGCAACAAGTTTCTTTAAGTAGTGCAGCCTTGGGAACAGGTTGCCTGGCAGTGCCATCCTAAGCAGAACTGCATCCTCCTAAGCCGGTTGACTTCAGTGAGCTTAGAAGGGCGTAATTCTGTTTAGGATTGCACACAGTCAGTGCAGCAGTTACCCATTTTTCACCTGGGCAGTCTCTTACTGCAGTCGCTTGCGCTCAGCCTTTGAGAGGCAAGTTGCACATTATATTTCCAGACATAGAGAAGCTCTGCCTGCATTTAAAAGATCCAGATGACGGCATCAAGATTCAGCATGGCTTAGTGGATAAGCTGTCAGGCTAGGATCCTGGGAGACCAGAGTTCAAATCCCCACTTGTTTCATGGAAGCTTGCTGGTGACCTTGGGCCCGTCAGAAACTCTCAGCCTGGCCTACCTCACAGGGTTCTTGTGAGAAAATAGAGGAGGAGACAACAATGTTCTACCCTCCTTTGATTCCTAAGTGGGGTATGAATAAATACATGGAAATACAATGCATGGAAACATATCCGTCTTGAATGTTTCCTGTGCTAGACCAGCAGATCTATACAATCCCAGCTGATCACATGCTAGGCACCTGCGTGTTTGGGGCCTTTAACCAGCAGTATCAGCCTCACATTTGCCCCTCCTCATTTTGGGGCAGAACAGACTGTACTGATCCTTAGCACTGCTTTTCCAGCCTGGACTGAGGGCTCCTTTGTTTTCCCGGCAGCCCTGAAAGAAGAATCCCAGCATAGTCTCCTGGTGGGGAAGAAGCTGGACCAGTTGGGCCTTCCACAAACGTTG
>NW_015164189.1:282544-296639 GCF_001447785.1 Gekko japonicus
TGGAGGTAAGGGGAGAGCAGAGCGGCTTCCTCTTGATGGCATGGTAGCCACTAGGAATTGAGACAGCACTGGCCGTGTTTGCTGCCCCTTCTTCCAGGCTGCCTTCCTTGAACTCAAGAGACCAGGGAAGGAACAGTAGAGCTTGCTCCATCCAGTCCTATGTCAGAACAACTTTCCGGCTGTTTGACGGGCAGGAACGCTGCTTGTCTTGCTGGGCTTGGCATCTTCTGTCCCTCCTTCCTTCTGCTGGCACACAGAATGCAGTTAGCAGGTTCCTGGTTCTAGGAAGGCTTCAATCAAACAATCACTTTGGTAGGGTGTTCGAATGCAGGCGCTTGGCAAACTGGTGATTGATTGAATCTGTGGTGAATTGGGAAGCTTTGATCCCACTCTGCCTGCCAGTCAAGGAGGGAAGAGGGAATGCAGGCGCAGCGAACAAGCTGCATCCCTGGCTGTCCTGAACCAACAGAGATTTGTCAAGGTCTGTAAACGCAGTGGACTTTTCACTCCACCTTGAGCATCCTGTCAGCGTTTGATGGTAACCAGTCCAAGTTCTCTGTCTTGGATGTCCATTGTAGACAGTCTGTTCAATCATGAAGGGAATGCACTTTTCCCCGATCAGTCGCTTTCCCAAAATTTCGTAAAACAACAAGCAAGAGGAAAATCATAGCTAAAAATTGTAAGTCAAATTAAAGCAAGAATGTAAAACATGTTTTTTACCCCCTTGTAATCTTGACGTCTACAGAAAGTGAGTTTTTGGACGGGGATTTTTAAAAATAGGTTTTACTAATCTGTGTGTTTTCTTGAGCTATAACCTCTAAGAGCAGTACAGATTGCTCTGTTTGGGAGGGATTAATTTTATTTATTTTTTATACATTAAGCTTTTAGGCTGCCCTCCCCTGTACACACAAGGCTCAGAGCGGTGAACAACAGTTAAACACATTCATAAATAATAAAACGGTGAAATAATAACGAGTTAAAACATTACTAGATGGCGCTAAAAACTTCAGATTGTGCCACTGCCTTGTGGGGAAGGCAGAAAAGGGGGGGGGGGTTGCCAGACAAGGTGGAATCCATCACTGTCCTCAGCCAAAAGCCTGGCGGAACATCTCTGCCTTGCAGTCCATAGTTATTGCAAGTTGTAATTATTAATAATTTAAATAACGAGGGAGTCTTAGTTCCCCTTCTACCACTAGGGAGGTTTGAGTTGCTTTTTGCTGAGTTGAGAGACCAGTTTGGCGGTGCGTTGGGTTGGATCCATCCCGCTTCTCTGCCGGCAATAAAAAGGACAGTCCCCACCCTACCCCCAAGGCAATAATGGGACCTGCATGGACAAAAGCTAGGTGGAGTTGGGACTCTGGTAAGGAGGTAGATGGGGCAGTGCTGAGAGAAAAAGTTGGCTGGATCCAGTCTTTCCTGTGCTGCACTTTACCCTTTGAAAAAAAGTAAGATGCAGAGGCCTCCTTTAGCTTGAACGGTGCTCCCCGACCTGGAGCTCATGGGTCCAGCTGGCACATCCCCAGTGCCTGCCATGAGCCACTGGGAAGTGGACAGGACCAGTGTCTAAGCAGGGCCTGTGATTTGCTGTCTTCATACAAATAAAGGGGTCCTTCCTCTTCTTCCCTCCTGGGTGTGCTGTGCATGCATGTTGTTCCCCAACCTCCTTCTCTTAGTGTGTTTATGTCCGTGCACACGCTTGGCGCTGCCTCCTGCATCCACCACCCTCTTTTCAAATAACCAAAGGTGCCCACGGGCTCAGAAAGGTCAGTGACCCCTGAACCAGGGTACCTCCTGCTATGCTGTGCATGCTTTCTTTCGGCAGATGGACGCCGTCAATCGTAGCTGCACAGTTTCCGTGCACTGCAGCAACCACCGGGTCAAGATGCTGGTGATGTTCCCTGTGCAGTATCCCAACAATGCCGCTCCTTCCTTTCAGTTTGTCAATCAGACAACCATCCCCTCCACCATGAAAGTCAAGCTGTTGAAGGTGAGACAGACTGTATGCGTGTGACAGAGCTGTTGACTGGGGGAGGCTGGCCAAAGACTTCTGGAGAGCTCTGAGGGCCGGTGGCAATGGCCCCCAGCATAGGGGACTCTAAAAGGGTCAAGAGACAGATTCATGGAAGACAAGTCCATCAGTGGCTGGCCACTAGCCAGAATGACTAAAGGGGAGCCTTCACCTTCAGAGGCAGTGCAGCTCTGAATGCCAGTGCTAGGGAGGCAGCAATAGGGGAAGGCCTGGGTCTCTGTGCTGTATTCATTGCCCTCCCAGGCAGCTGGCTGGCCACTGTGTGAAACAGGACGCTAGGCTAGATGGACCACTGGTCTGATCCATGTGGGCCATCTGTTTTGGGTGCCTGACATTTCTGAGCTGGAGTCCACGGCTAATGTCAGCATACACCTCATCCGGTGGGGCCACTGCTGGGGCCCAGGGCTTCTGGCACAGCCCACTGCCACTGACCATGCACCTCCCCTTAAAGCCACCCACCATTCCCCCACCTGCTTGCTTGCAAGCACTCTGCCATCCATGCTTCTAGTAGTATGCGGTGTCCAGCGTCATCAGGGAACAGACCAGTGGTCCCTCTAAGCCGAGTTAGCGTGAGCTAGCTCACAGTTTTTTAGCCTCTAGCTCACAGTTTTTTGTCTTCGCTCAGGAAGGAGTGCTCCAGAGCAAACTAATTCATGCAGTGCAGGCATCTGTGAGTGCAGGCAGTGAGAGGGCTCATAAAAGGAAGGATGTAGAGGCATAGGATGCAGTGGGTGGGAAGGGAGGCATGGAGGGGCTGGGCACCCTCTGCTCAGGGTGTCCCTAAATTGGGAGCCAGTCCTGCTGGAGTCTTGAGAGTCTTGGGGGAACCTGGAGCCGGGGACAACCCCCTTCAAGCACATCTTTGCATCTCTTTCAGATCTTGAAGGACACGTCCATGCAGAAAGTGAAGCGGAACCAGTGCTGCCTGGAGCCATGTCTGCGCCAGTTGGTTTCGTGCCTGGAGTCTGTTGTGGTAGGGAATGAGCCCTCTCCTACCTTTCACAGCGTCTCTCTTGGCCCCCGTTCCTTGCTCTGTCGGTCCCAACAGTGCTGTGCTCCCTGCCCTGCAACTTGACATTTTATCTCTTTAAAAACGATAAAGAAATAATATGCCCAGAGCAGCTCATAGCAATCAGTTACAACATCGATAATAAATGCATACAGTGACACACTTACAAGTAACAAATCTTAAGGCTGTGATAAAAATGGAAAACAACCTTAAAGTAGCTCTACAGTATTGGGGGGATAAGTTTAATGGTTTTAAAATGTGATTTTATTGTGTATTTTTAAATATGTTAGGTGCCTTGGTGGCCCTTGTGAGGGCAGAAACGTGGGATAATTTTTTTTGTAAAATAAAGCAAGAAATAAATAAATACAGTGACGCAACATGATAAGAAATGTGAACTGGAGACGTGAAATAGCTGCAGAATAGTTATAAAAACTGAGCTTATAGTAAGTTCACTACACTGAGTCCTTATCCAGCAGGATCAGAATGGCATTTTGTATCCTCACAACTTCCCACTGAAGGAAGGTGAGGCCTAAGAGATACTTACCTATGATCACCTAGTGAATTTAACAACATAGTATGCATTGAACCTGGGGATCCAGATGAGCCTTCGTTCATACAATAGTCTTTCTTTGCCTATCCATTTTTAGCCATGGCACATTAAACCAGGAGCACAAGACGCACATGGGGCAAAGGCATGGAAATCAAAGCCCAGGTTTTCAGCTGTGTGCCAGGCAACCTACTGCTGTTTGCGTGCACTACGGGAAGCTCCTTGATTGACTACAAAGCTTTGAGGCACCCTCTCTCCACTGTTTTGCTGTGATAAATTTTGATACTGAAAGAGCGTTCTTTTAGGGGATCCACTGTAGAAAATAGCAAAAGTGTTAAAGCTCCATTTACATTGCCCCTCTGTGTTCCCAAGAGCCGGCTCCCCATTTCCTCTGTAGCTAGACTGCATTGCTACATTTTGGCCCTTGATACCAAGGTCCTGCGCATGTTTGTGTGGTTGAAATCTTTCCGCTGAAGGCTATTGCTATCTGAGCAGTACTAGATAGATGGATGGATGGATGGATGGATGGATTAGATGGATGGATGGATTGGATTAGATGGATGGATGGATTGGATGGATGGATGGATGGATGGATGGATGGATGGATGGATGGATGGATGGATGGATGGATGGATGGATGGATGGATGGATGGATGGATGGATGGATGGATGGATGGATGGATGGATGGATGGATGGATGGATGGATGGATGGATGGATGGATAGATAGAGTTGAAATCCAGTATTGTGCTTCCTCTTTCTCTATGCTCCTGCATGTTACAGTCAGCCAAGGCTGTCTTTCTCTCTAATTCGATGCTCTAGACCAGGGCTCTAACATTTCCATACTTCAGATCCCGGCAGTAACACCCAGGCAGCAGTATGGAGCCCACCGAGCTGCACGCACTTGGCAGGAAGCCCTGTGATAATCAGATGTTATTGGAGGAGGGGGACCTGGGAGGATGGCCTCGCCAGCAGGGAGGGGAGCTGCACTGCAAAAGCTCGTGTGGGGTTGGTGGACCGAACTGCCATACCGTCTGCCCCTCCTTACATGATGTAAGGAGCAGCAGAGCAACAGGGCAAGGTCACTCGGCAGTGAAGAGGCTTCTTTCTAGCACAGGCCTGTTCAGAGACCTCCCCGCAGTCCAGCCTGGCTACCCCTTGCCCCCTGCCTTCCCATACAGACTCATCACTCCTCCTGATGACCCTCAGGGATACGCTGGGGCTCTGCAGGGCTCTGTTCATGCAACTCTTGTTATGTGCTTTTATGTTTCAGAACCAAGAGGATAACAATTCCAGCAACCCCTACGCGCTCCCAAACTCAGTAACTCCTCCTTTGCCAACCTTTCCCAGAGTCTCCAATGCTTATGGCTCCTATCAGGATTCCAACATCCCTTTCCCACGTACCTCTGGAGCCCGGTTCTGTGGGGCAGGTTGGTTGAGCCTTCATTATGTGCAGAGGAAGAGTGGAAAGGTGGTCAGAGTGCCTGGTTAGGATGTGTCAAAAATTGCCACCAATCTGTGTTTGTGTGTGTGGTAGTAGTATGGGACCCTTCCTCCAGAAGCTGTTCTTCAAATGTACTTCGGGCTGCTGCCACACTTGATTAATTGATTAAGTATATGCTGGATGCACGGTGTGCCTCGTGCTCTCCCATTGATTCCTGCACAGTTGTGGGGGCACCTCTCCCCCTCTCCAGACCCCCCAACCGAATTATATGCTTTTGTTGTTCAGTCGCACAGTCGAGTCTGACTCTTCGCGACCCCATGAACCAGATCACGCCAGGCATTTCTGACAAATTACAGGCTAAGGTACTCTAAACTTGATGTCCAGTATAAATGGTGCAAATTAGGTATACTTGCATAAGCTTCATTTGCATAATTTTCCATAGGAGAGAAATCCAAGCAACAGTATGAAGCCCCACCTGCTGACCATTGGAAACTTTGCTTCCCCCCACCCCAACCAGCTTTTGTTATTTTTACTTTTTCTGTGAAAACTGGTATATAACCTCTTACTGGTGGACCTCCTGATGGCACTGGTATTTCTGGCCACTGTGTGATACAGAGTGTTGGACTGGATGGGCCTTTGGCCTGATCCAACATTGGCATCTCTTATGTTCTTATGTTCTTATACCTGATGGAAACAAGGCCTTTATTTATTGCCTCTTGTCTCCACAGTGGGGGATGAAAGAACTATCTGACGATATAGCTCTCCCCACCTCTGCTTTACTGTCACAACAACAACCCTGTGAAGAAGTTTAATCTGAGCGATAGTGACTAGGCCATGGTCACCCCGTAAGCTTTTATGGCACAGTGGGTGTCACGGGGTGGGCGGAGACAGGCGAGTGTGGCTCAGAGGAGGTGAGAGTCCAGTTACGGGTAGCAAAGTCAAGAGTCTGGTCCAATAGTCAGAAAGCCAGAGATTCGTTACCAGAGGGTTGTCCGAGAGCAAAGTCAGGGAGTCGAAGGGTCGTGCACAGTCAGGAGCCACAAAGCCGAGAGCCAGAGTCACAAAGTCAAGAGCTGAAGTCAGGAGCTGGTCTGAGGGTCACACAAGCAAGGCAGGGTCTAAACAAAGCAGTGGCTGCAGAGTCAGGGATGGAATGACTTGTTGCTTTCACACCCAGCTCATCTTCTGCTCCCTCATTTATAGCAGGCGCAGTACTGGACCATGGTGAGCTGCTGAGTGGACAGTTGTCCTGGCTCCTTAGCCCCAGGTGCTGCCATGCTGCCAAGTGCACTCTGCATCTCCGTTCTTGCAGTTCATGCCGTGCCCTTTGCCGCTGGCATTCCTATGGTTCTGGGGACAGAAGAGGCAAGGCAACCCGGGGAATCACCTCTGGGTTTGGAACCTGAGCCATTGGGACATCACCTTCAGTTGACAAGCTCCCCCATGGGAGGAGTGGCCACAGCTTCTGGAACCCCACCTTCTCAGCTGGCTGCAGGCAGGGCCCCACATCAGGTGCTTCCTGGTCACTGTCAGCATCCCTGACTCAGTGGAATTGGTTTGGTCAGGCTGCCCCAACGACAGTGGGGCTTGAACCTCGGTCTCCCAGATCCTGCTCCAGCACTCTTAACCACTACCCCACACTAGCCCAAGTACATGCAACTGAAACATGCAACTTCCCCGTCTGTCCCTGCTTCCACCTCCCTGGTGTGGAATTCTGGCTTGGACTCTTAGTCACTGGGACCCGACTGGTTCACTTCAGTGGCACTCTATAATGAATAAAACTCAGCACCACTCATCAAAACCTATATTTGCACTTCAAGAGCTTCTTTTTTTAAAATGAGTACGTAGTTTCTGATTCTCAGGATCCTGAATGGCCTTTCCCTTTCTGCCCACCCTACCCCTCATTCTGTTCTTGGGCAGAATTATAAAATCTGCACAGTTAGTCTGATTTTGTCCTTGGCCCCAACCTCTGCTTTAGAGGTGGTCCTCTTCAACTGGGCCTCTCTTTCCTCTTTGCAGGGTACTTGGTGTACTTCACAAGGCCAATGACGATGCACCGAGCGGTCTCACCAACTGAACCAACCCCTCGGTAAGTATCTGGGGCTTGTGGCAACTGCCCCTAATGGTAGAAGAGCATGTGATATTCACACCTCATCCTGGAGTAAAGGCTATTCTGTGGGGAGAGGGAGGTGAGGTTAATGGCAGAACTGGCTGCTGCTGGAGTTGGTGACGGACCTGGTCTACGCTTGCGTGCAGCAGAATGAGATACGGTAGGGCATTTGGATAGTAGATTGAACTATACCAGTGCAGGCTGCAGGAGGGGTGGATCAGATGTTCCTTTCCGACAAGTCACCCTGCAAGTGCACATCAAGTTGCCTTCTACTGAGAAGGACCTTTGGTTTGTCAGGGTCAGTATTGTCTGTTCTGACTGACAGCAACTCTCCAGGGTCTCAATCAGAGGTCTCTCACATCACCCAGTGCCTAATCCTTTTAACTGGAGGTGCTGGGGATTGAACCAGGGACCTTCTACATGCCAAGCAGGTGCTCTGCCTCTGAGCCACAGTAGTTTAAACAAGAAGCTGCCTTCTACTGAGTCAGACTGTTGGTCTACCAAAGTTGGTCTTGTCTACTCTGACTGGCAGCAGCTCTCCAGGGTCTCAGGAAGAAATCTTTTCTGTCTCTTACTACCTGATCCTTTTAGCTAGAGATACCAGGGGCCTTCTGCGTGCAGAGCAGATGCTCTACCGCTCAGTCACAGCCCCAATGAATTGAGTTGGACAGCTGGTCTGTCAAAGTCAATATTGTTTACTCTGGCTATTCTTTAGTGACTCGGGCAGAGGTCTCTTACATCACCCGCTACCAGATACCAGGAAACCTTCTGTGTGCGGAGCAGATGCTCTGCTGTTGAGCTATGCCCATTCCCCTGAAAGCAGAAAATCAGCACAGTGAGAAATGTGCTGTGCTGTACCCTTCTCCCTAATAGGTTGGTATTTTCATTTGTAGGGGGTTTTACATGTGGTGGTAGGATTCAAAATCGGCATCTGCTGTCTACCGCCCAAACTGGCAAAGTCCATTCTACCGCCCTTCAGCCAGGTCTGAAGTGGCTTTAAGACATATTCATGGAGGAGAGGTCCATCAATGGCTGTTAAGCACAACAGACAAGTGAAACCATCATATTCAGGGGCAATGTATCTTTGAATATTGATTGTGGGTGCTTTGGCCTCCATGTCCTTCTTGTAGGGGCCGGCCAGTGTTGGAAACAGTATGCGGGGTTGGTTAGTCTCATACAGCAAAGCAGCTCTTGGATGCTTCAGCTGAGCAGCTTTGTGGCCTACAGTTCAGTAGCAGCAAACATGGTTTGCGTGCAGAAGATTGTAGGTTCAGTCTCTGGCCTCTTCCGGTTGGAAGGACTTAGGCCAGTAGTGTGACGGGGTGTTTTGCTTCTGTGTCCAATTAGAGAATCTGAACTAAACAGTTCTAGAAGAATTGGTGGATTTAAAATATCTCCAGGATCTGCCTATTAAAGGCTACCCATCAACCTTTAAATCTGATCATACAAAATGAGATAATTGTAAATTCTGTTCTTTGAATTATTACCAGCAAACCAGGCAGGAGACCTTCAGAGAGTTTGTCTTTTACTGAAAAACGAAATGGTTCTCTTTATTAGACAAGATGTTAGAGAATACAAGCATATGAGAATTAACCCTGAGGCTGCTATCAAAATATGCTCAAATTATCAGAGTTCCTAGCATTTCTTAATCATATTATAGTAAGTAATATTTTAAAGAAAACCAGGTTTCAGGTTGGTCCAAGTGGGCAGCTGTGTTCAGGTTATTGTATCAAACTGCTTTTAAAGATTTTCATAATCCCAAATCAGAGAGAGAGAAAGAGAGAAATCTCACCTAATCTTCTTCTGAGGCTTCCATCCAGACAAATCTGATTAGTTTATCACACCAGTGCATTTCTATAGGAAGATATCCGTCTCAACTTATTTGAAATCTCTTCTGTCTTAATCAGGTGATTATTATCTCGGCAAGTGATTGGTACATAAAGTTATGTATGAGATAATCCAATGGGTGCCTCTAAGAATGCGTCTTCATGATATGTCCTCATAAGCTTTTCCAAAGGAAGATAAGAAGTCCAGACAACTCTTAATCCCTGTTAAAAAAGCAATAAATCTGATTTCTCTGTGACTGTATCAATTAACTGTCAAAGATCAAAGTGCACCTTATGCAGTCAGAGTTCCATGGTAGTTGAGCCTTGCATTGGCTTACAGACTTCAGGAAAACATGCATAATTGGCAAGAATTAATTAATTATCATATGGCATTGTGTGCAGAATAGCCAGGAGAGCCTAAGATTGTCTGGCAGCCAGAAGTTCTAGCTCTTTTAAGTGTTGCACTTAAGGTGGCAAGCTAGACTTGTTTTTAAGGCAGCAGACGTTTCAGAGGCAGTTTGCCATTTCCTGCCTCTGCATCACGACCCTGGTATTCCTTGGAGGTTGCCCTTCCAAATACTAGCCAAGGCCAACCCAGCTTAGCTTCCGAGATCTGATGGGATTGGGCTAGCCTGGGCTATCCAGGTCAGGGCCTGGATCGGCAAGAATCAAAATACTGCTACGGTAGGGCTGGAAGAAAGTGGGCTGGGCGACAGTGTTTCCTCTAAGCTGTGGAGTCTTGTGAGCAAAAATTCTACTTTGTGAGCTACTGGCATTAAACTTGTGAGCAAGCAATTTGGCTACTGCAGAAATTAGTTTGCTCTGGAGCCATCCTTCTTGACCTAGGACAAAAACGTGTGAGCAGAAGGCTAAAAAGCTGTGAGCTAGCTCACACTAACTCAGCTTAGAGGGAACACTGCTGGGCGACCCAGTGGCCTGACATGGTGTACGATGGCTTCATGTATTCATACGCTGCTACAATGCCCTTTGCTTTGGCTCCAGAGCACGCCACTCATGAGTCACTCTGGAAGCTCACCTTTCCGAAATGCATTTCTGGCGTTTAGGTCCCTGTCGGCGCTCTCTGCCTACCATAACGGCCTCATCACCCCCATGAAGATGCGTACGGAGACTCCCGGCAAACTGATCTTGTATGGTGGAAGCCCCACACGCAGCGAGAAGGAACAGGTCTCCATCAGCTCCTTCTACTATAAGGAAAGGGTAAGTGCCCCACCGCTGCCTCTTCTTCAGTGTCTGGTCTTCAGCGGTTTGGTAAACTCTGTCATCGTCAGGCACTGTTGTGGGTGGTTCCGGGGGCCCCCTTGGCGAAGCTGCATTGCTAAGAGCACGTGTTTCCAGCCCCTCTTTCAAATGCTGCTGCTTCCTATTAAGTTCAGAGTATTGTTTTGTGTTGAACTCCCTAGAAAGAACCTCTTCTAACCGTTCAGCGGTTTCCCCCATGATTCCTAACAGTCCCTGAGCTGAGTAAAATTAAGAATTTTGTGCACTGCAGCTGAGCCAGCAGTGACTTCCATAGTAGTCCTTGGTGGATATGTGGATTCATGTGTATCCTGCGTTGGATATGAGTTGTGTGAGGCAGGCTTTGTGTTCTTGATATGCGATCTGCTTGGGATTCATTCATTAAGGAGATGCCAGCTGGGCAGGACCTTCAGGCGACAAGAAGACTCCAGATCCTGCTGAGTGGTAAAGGCTGCAACTGCTGCCTTTTGTCCAAAACATGATGGTGCTCAGGCCCTCCCTTTGCCATGGGTGCTCATTTGGTATCCTTAAGCAGTCCCTGAAGTACATGGGCAGGGCGTCTCTTGCGTCCAAGCAGTGGGCAGAGGTTCCATGTCTTGCTTTGAAGATTAAGAAAAAGTTAAAAAGTTAACCTTTCCAATATTCCAACAAAAAAACTTCCCAAATAGAAGGGGGACGTGATAAAAGTGGAGAAATATTGAATAAACCCAACTGACACCCACAAAATAAAAATTAAGAACGTAATGAAAATTGCACAGACAGAAAGAATCTCATTACATCCAATATCTCACTAGTCATTCGATGTATCAACATGAAAGCGTACACCAAAGAACGTAGGCGCAATGGCATCAACTAACTTCTACAACAAGACCACACATAGAAGGACTGGAATAGAATAGCATCTGCTAACAAGTTGTTTCGATATACAGTCTTTCTCCAGTCCAAAACATGTTCTTCTCTCTTTTTTCTGTCTCCTTATCATTACCAGTGTGTTAGAAATTTTCTTATAATGAGACCACCAGGAATGGTCAAAGGTGGAAGGTAAGCTTCAGCCAAACTCTTCTAAAAATAATTCAAAAATGCATGACAGGACCATACCAATACAAAGCTGAAAAGACTGCACAATTACCAGAAGCTTATTTTCTAGTTTGGGATCTGGTTTTTATTTTGTGGGTATCAGTTGGATTTATTCAATATTTTTCCACTTTCACTGTGTCTCCCTTCATGCCTGGGTGCTTTTGTACTCGGGTGCTTTCATTGGCTGCTCTGAAGATCACAGTTCTTATTTGAGGAAGCCCTTTTACTTATTTATTGAAACACTTATATCCCGGCTTTCCTTGTGGTTCTAGGCACCTTATAAATTTAGGACAAAGCTGTGACTCCCTCCCCCTCTCTTGGCAGAGGAGAAAGTAAAAACCACCCAGCCTTGCCCATGTCCTGCTGCTCTAAGAGGATGAGCCCTTTCTGTGTTCTCCTGCCTATGGGAAGCCGATCTACCTTAGAAAGCTGCTTTGAGCTGGGCACAGAAGGCCTTGCTTGAGAAACCCACTGGCCCATAATGGGTACAGAAGATGGGCTCTAGTTAACAGTTTTATAAAAACTGGTACTGTGCAAGATCTCTTCATTCAGCATCTGCAGGCCTGGGCAAGCTGGCTATGACAACTGATTTAATTGTTGTGATTGTATATAAGCCAGAAACAAGCTATAACACTGTCAGCATCACAGAAAATATCCACATGCAGTTTTGAGCATGGATATTTGCCAGAGAGCTGTCTGTTTTGGGGCCCACCAGGAATTGGTTCCCAGTTGAAAGCTCCAGCTGTTGAGCTGCTTTTAAGGTTTCCCTATTAGGACAAATGCTCCTGCGAGAGTACCAGAGGGCTCTTCACCATGGCTGTTTCCCTGTTACGAGAGTGCTGTCTCTCGTTCATTTTTAACATGCCTCTGCTCCAAGAAAGTCCAGGGGGCATCTGTGGTCCTCCAGTCTCCATTTTACCCTCACAAATAACCCTTTGAGGTCAGTTGGATGAGGAACTGGCCCAAGGTTACCCAAAGAGAGCGTCATAGCAGTCTAGGGGATTGGAACCCCAGTTCCTCAGATCTCATCTGACACTCTCATTGCTGCCCTATGCTGGGAAAACAGTGCAAGAAAACTCCCTCTAACACTGGTGTTGAGATGGCCCAACCTGATGGACTACACCAAAGCCTGTGCTGATCGCTAACAGATCTCTGTATGGGCAGCTGAGAAATCAGTGCAAGCTGAGAACTCAGACCTCTTGACACGTCATTCCCTCCTTTGATGCTCCAGTACAGGTTTCTTCTGGGAGCCACAGTACCAACTGGGTGCTAAAGTGTGCAGCCAGCTCTGTCTGTCTTCAGCGTCCAGCTGTTAGCTCTTGGCTGGAGAGTGCTCAGTGCTAAAGAATAGCTGTTTGCAAGAGCTGGACTGATTTGAAAGCCATCTGACCCAACCTCGTTCCCCCCTGTGCATGTTCCCGAAGGCAGGGCCCTCCTCTGTTGGCTGACCTACTTCTGTTCATCCTGTGCATGTCCAGGAAACAGAGCAACTCCCTTGGAGGCTGCTGCAGATGGTCTGTTCCAAAGTCAATGAAATGGTCCAAAATTCACTTGGGCAAGGGAAGGGGGGCTTGTTACTCTTGTAAGGACAAGTCCTTGTCACCCAGATACCTGGGAGGCATGGTGCACTTTTGAACACCGGGGGCAATGAAAGCAAAGGATCTTAATTTGGGAGAACTGGAGGGGTGGGGTCAGCAGTCTGTTCTCCTCTGTCCTTGGCCACTGATTCTTCATGTCCCGTCGTCGCGCCCCCCCCCAAAAAAAAATACTTAAGGGAAAATTAGCCACTATGGAAAGTGATGAGTAGAGAGAAACAATAGGCAGAGGAAAGTGGCCCCGACAGCTCATCTTTCCCTCGTCCTCCCTTTGCCTATTCTTTCTCTCTGCTCATTACTCTTCATAGTAGCTAGTTTTCCCTTAAGAACGTAAGCTCCAGGTTTGTCTGCCTGTTGGCAAGCAGCAATCAGAATCCTTGGCAGTCCTCACCTCGCAAGGACAAGGGTGGACCCGAGCTCTGCGAGCTGTGAGATTGGGTGAGCTTCGTGAATTGGATAAAAGGCAGTGGTAACAGGAGTCTTTCAAAGGCACACCCACTACGCTGCGGCAGATAATGCACTTGCCACAGGGTATGAAGTGCGTGGGAGCCACCACAGCCCATCTTGTCCCACCTTCCTGGGGAATGCCTGTGTAGCACACGTGCTCATTACATCATCTGTGCGTTATGTATGAGCAGGTTCACATCAAACCTCTCACAGGCACTCCTCGTAAACGGTTTGTGGAACAGCCCCCCTGAAATAACACAGGGCCAAAAGCAGGCCTTGGTGGGTTTCATCCTGTGAATGACCATGGGGAAGGGGTGTGGGTGTCTCTAGGAGAGCAAATGGAAGGAAGCATTTGGGCTGCTTTTCAGTCATGGATCAGTGAGTGGAGCACACTCTGGGTGGGGGAATGACAGCCTTTCCCAGTCTGCTCTAAGGGGATACAAAAGGACAGAGGGAAAGGCGAGAAGCATAAAATACCATTTGTGAAACACATTTTAAGGACATGGCATCATAAAAGAATATAAAACATGAAAGAGTATCTTAGCAAAAGAGTATCTTAACAAATGATAAAATAATACTTCAACAATATATTTCCATGTATATTTCCATTATTTCCTATCTATATGACTACCCTGCTTCCCTGAAAATAAGACCTACCCAAAAAATAAGCCCTAGCAGGATTTCTATGCATTTGTGGTATAAGCCCTAGTGTGTCTTCTTGAGAAAAAATAAATATAAGACAGTGTCTTATTTTC